>NW_017307906.1:12935-118727 GCF_000935625.1 Nanorana parkeri
TATTTATAAATATACATACATGTTTTTTTCAAGTGTCTCTGGTACAACTGTATTGCTTTGCTTAGTTGGCCTGATTACTAATTTCTGATCATTTATCAGAAATGTCCCAGGCAGAAGGGAAGTAGCATTGCACAGTTGCTTGTTCTTGGCTTCCTTGTAAAACTGTAGGCAGGAAAATTTTTCTTTACTTCTTCTTCTATGCTCCCACACAGATCTGCAAATAATTGTGATGTGTTATTATACATACACACACACACAACATTGTGGTTACTCTAGGAATAGGCTCATAATGCACCCGATCCTCCCTCTTCCAAGCTCAGTCTATACACTTTTATGATTTTTATTATCAGGGATGTCACCACTACAGCAATGTTTTTCGGAACCAAATCCCTTTGGTGAATTAGTGTTGGAAAAAAAAGCAATTTTGGGTGGAACTAATCATTTTTTGCACAATAATTGTCATGGTCTGTGTTACTGGAGGGGTGGTAGGGACGTGTAATTTGCCCACATACTTTATGCCATAGTGTGTCCCCCTTTCTCACAAAGGTGGGAGGTATGACAATAATGCTCCCATCACAAGTCACAAGGAGTGCGGCCCGCACCGGGTGACACCATCAGAGGGGGTGACACCAAAATGACTGACAGTCATTTTGATGTCAGCCCCTCTGAAAAGTCAGACACTCTGTCATGGACCGAGAGCCCGACAGGTGCACAGGAGAAGAGGGGACCCGGCAGCATATCTTATCCCGCCGGATAAACATCCCCTGGCAGTGAAGTGCATGTGATATCATTACGCGCGTGCATAATAGCTTCACGTGTATACATAATGACATGCGCGCCCGGTGGCACCTGGCAGCCACACTGGGTGATGCCGCTGAATCCTAATACTAGCCATCTCTGTAACTCTAACACTAAGCCTCCCTGTAATCCTCACAATAACCCACCCTGAAACCCTAACACTAAGGGGGTTATTCCCTAAAGAGCTGAAGGATCCAGCTGTAGCTTCGGCTGATCCTTCGGCTCTCTTCGGCCACCAATGTGAATAGCCCGTACAACAGACGAAGGCAGCCGAGTGGCACAGTCGCACCGAAGGCATATGTCGAAGTGGCAGTTGAAGCATGGATCTCCACACACGTGACAGCTGGATGGAGCCAGCCGCGATCTCATGATTGGCTCCACGCAGTTGCAATGACAGATCAGCGTCCCCAAATGATGACCTGGGGATGCTGATCTGTCATTAAACCACAACAACAGGGTGGAGCCGGCCATGACGTCATGTCCAGTTGATATTTATTGGGCGAGACCAGCTAGAAGACTCTGGCAGGTACCGGCCAATAGGACACAGTTGGGCAGAGCTAGCTGTCACAGTTTTGCCCAATTGTTTTTCTTTTGCCGGCATATCAGATGCTTCCTTATGTGGCGGGAGTCCGTCGCATGCAGTCGGGTTGGCGTGCTGCAGGGTTTTTTAAAAATAATGTTACAGTTTTTTTCTTTTCTTTCAAATATTTTTATTTCTTTTTTTCCTGTTTTTTAAAATTTTTAAAATAATTTTTCAACTTTTTTTCCCCTCATTCTTTTCACTTATTTTAGCCGAGCCGAATGTTGCTCGGCGGCATTCGGCTATTCACTCACTGCCGTTCGGCCCCTATGAGAATAGGGGCGAACGGCAGAAAGTGAGCTGACGGAGCTTCGGCTCAGCCGATCCAGATGTTGGATCGGCTGAGTCAAACTCCTTCTGCACTTCGACTGACCGAAGGCAGCCAATGTACAGCTGATTTTAGCCAATGTACGGCTGAAATCAGCCGTACAAGACTGAAGTGAATAGCTGAACAGCGTTCGGCTCACTTCACTTCGGCTGAGTTATTCACTCATCTGCCTTCGGCAGCTTTGTGAATAACCCCCTAAGGCTCACATTAACCTTCCCTGTAACCCTAACGCTAGCCCTTCTCATAACCCTAACACTAACCCCCAGCTAGCACTCTCTGTTATGCAAACTCTTCCTTTATATGAACGTAACCACTTGTTTGTATACTAAATGCTCTTGTGCCATGGTCCTTTGCACCAAAGACCTGCACAGAAGTTCTGACACTTGGAATCTTCTGATTTGACACTCTTATAAATAAGAGCCATTGCTTTAGTTGGGTAGGTATTGATGACCAAACAGGTGGTGGGCTGAAACTATAACTCAGCACTACTGCCATGCAGGGTAGACATATACAAACACTATAAATACTACTTAAAAGGCACATAGGAACACATATGCATCTCATCCACCATTCCTCATTTCAAAAAAACAATGGTAACAATTTTCCCTAATAATTGTCCTCCAAGGTGTCTTCTGAGATGTGTGGTAACCCACATTGTCTCACAATCCTACTAATTTCACAGGAACGTACGGCAGTCATTACTGAGCACTTTATAAACAACTCTTCCATGCAGAGAACACCAGCCCACACTCACGTATGTGCATGTACAAACTATTCTCAACCTAGTGGAGCAATAATAGTTTTTTACAACTACAAAGTGAACATTTATGATTCCTGTAATGTTTTTATGGGGCTCAATGAGACAGAGAACCCAACAGGAGCTTATACAATTGAACAAACTCAAAGCAGGCTCAGGCATATCAGTTCTTCGGCCAAATGCCAAGAAGAAATGCCATGTTGGCTTACTTATTATACCATTACTAGAGTTGTACTTTTTATATTTAGGAGTATTTTACATATATAAAGTGGTTAGCAGACACACTTACCTCTCAAGACTTTTTTCCAGTGCACCTTCTATGTCCAGTAATATGTCAGAGCATCCAGCAGCCATTCAATAAATTTCAACAAGTCTTTAAAAAATAAGCCTTTTCATAGTCTTTCTGTATACACCATTGTGCAAATAATATGTGTCTTCCTGTTAATGTAGCAGTATTGGCTGTGCAGTAAGCAAGGGTTTTTCACTGAGGGGAAATTCCTAGCTTCATTAACCTGAAAATGAAACTCATAACCCACAAAAAACAGGAAGCATGCTGTCCTGCAGCATGTAAAAGCAAAGGGCTCAGGCCTGCATCAGATGTCCTGATCTGAAGGAGTTGCATTGTATCAAATACTGTGTGTGTGTGTGTGTGTGTGTGTGTGTGTGTGTGATGTGTGTGTGTGTGTGTGTGTGTGTGTGTGAAGGGGGGGTGTAATCGACAGAAAAAAAGTTGCACCCTGGCCCCTTCCCTAGTACAAGAGTAACCCTACTAATCTATAGTCAAAAGTAACTTATTGAAGATGTCCATAGTATGTACTTACTTAATGCACTGACACAATTACACTTCGCACGGTGAATATGAACTTCCCTGTGTCGCAAGAGCCTGCCTTCTGAACTACAACTCAACATCTGTACAATGTAACAATGTCATGGCTTGCTGGAAGCAGCTCATGATGTGATATAGCCTGGAGAAATTGCGATTGCATCACATCAAGCAGAAGGGAAAGAGATGCAAAGCACACTGGAAATCGGAGGAAGTTGTTGAATGTGATGGGCAGACAGAAGGTACTACTCACTAAATAAAAGGGATTTTCCATGCAGGTTTTGATTGCATTTTGAAAAACAACTAACATCTGTGCTGTTATTTTCAAACTAAGTAATTTTTCTCCTTGTTAGGAAAAAAACACACACCCACATTCACCCAACAGATTAATAGATACCTGCCCATAAGCCATGGACAAAAGACACTCCACAACCACAATTGCCTACACAACCCAGTGGAAGACCTTACACCAAGATACACCCCTATGTATGTTCCTGGACTAAAAGATACATATCCATCCTTTCTGGTTAAGGGCCGGTTCACACCACAAAGAGTGAGTTCCAGAGAGTTTGGCCTCTGGAACGCACTGGAACGCAACCCGGCTGGCTCCCTGCGTTTGGGGGCGGGAGGGGGCGTGGTGGTGCATTAAAGGCAATGGCACCGTAGCCATGCCCCCCGCCCGCAGTGCGATCACCCACACCCGAACGCGTGGTGCATTAGTGCCTGCATTCTGGTCCAGTGCGATCTGCAAAATAGTGCATGCAGAATTTTTGCAGATCGCACTGAACCGGAAAGCAGGCACTAATGTGCCACACGTTTGGGTGCAGGCGTTCGCACTGCGGGCTGGGTGTGTGGCTGCAGCGCCATTGCCTTCAATGCACCCCCACGCCCCTGAACACAGGGAGGCGGCTGGGTTGTGTTCCAGTGCGTTCCAGAAGCCGAACGCTCTGGAACGCACTCATGGTGCTGTGAACCGGCCCAGGAGATTAGCTTGCACCCCTCTGGACCTGCTCATAACATTTAGACTAGAACAGGCCCTCACTCAGACAGAAAGAATATACCCAAAAGACATATAGCCTTCACCCTCCCTTGAGCAAAAGTACTATGTTTGCACCTCCCAGCACCAAAAGATAACTTCCCCTCTTCCTACTAAAAGACCACTTTCCCTAGAAACCCCCCCCCAGACATACCAACAATTGTTCACACTGGCCCACTCATAGTGAAAAAAATCCAGCCTCACCGCTAACAGGCTGAAAAACATCTGTCTGCACCCACCATACTGAAAGACAACTGCTTAACAAATACCCCCAAGCCCCAGATTGAGGGATGCTCACATATCCCCACTACACAGATTGCAGGCTCTGGGCTAATGACCACATCTAACAGCATCTGTCTCTGTTGCAATCTCCACTGATAGTCAAGGCTAGCCCCCCTCCCCAACTACCTCCAAGTTAATAGCCACTCATTTCCTCCCATAGTTTATGAACAAGTATTGGTCACCTATTGATTTATCAGTGAGCAGGCTATTTGTCATAAATATGGTTTATTACAACTTCTTTTTTATCAATATTTTTCTATGCAAATTTGACAAAAAATGACACTGAAGCAAAGCTGATATTAAGCTAATGTGAACCAACAGTTCTGGTTTTCATACGCCGCCGGAATGGATCCTGTATGCGTACCGGCCAGAAAACCCGCACCCCTACGGACCTGCAATTGAGGTGAGCGTAGGGGGGCATACGGCCGCGTAGCCCCATAGAGTACTAATCACACGCAGCACCTGTCCTTCCCGGCAGCTGCTTGGCACGGAGCTGTACGTGCAGGACGATTCGTGTGTGAATGAGAACACTGAAGGATAGACTTTTTTTCTAATTAAAGGCAAATATACTGATCACTATGCAAGGGAACTTGCACTTTGCAGGCCAAGTTTCCCCTTAGATTAGTAAAGTTGAAGCTCTGCTGACTACCATTATCCAATCATGTGTAAGCAAAAATACATTTTGTATTTTCTTTGCACGTGATTGAATAATCTTTGAAAAAAGGAAATTTCCTCACCTTCACTGCCTTCACCACCTTTAAGCTAATGGTCAGCTTCCCCTGCAAAGTAAAAATTTGCTTGCAAAGTGAACAGCCTATCCGCATTTAGTGAATCCTCTCTACATTGAGGCAACTGTCATGCTCAGCGTAGCAAAACCTTGAAAAAGGAAGTGGACCCACAGGCAGAGACTGACAGTGAAACAAAGCCCTACTGTGAAGCTGAGTTCTGTTTATGACGAAGAGGTTTAGGGCAGGTAGAGAAGGATTGAGATCACAGGCAGTAGTGTCGCAAGGGGATGCGGGGGTGTGGCCTGCTCCGGGTGACACCTTTGGAGGAGGTGACACCAAAATGACTGACAGTCATTTTGGTGTCACCCCCTTTAAAAAGTCGGGCACCCAGTCATGGATTGAGAACCCGACAGTTGCATGAGAGAGAAGGGGACCCTCCTCTCTTTTTTCCGGCGTTCATCACCACCAAGTTGGCGGCCGGCAGGTAAGCACGATGAAGTCACGTGCATGCTCGATGATGTCCCAGCGGGGTGTCACCTGGCGGTTGCACCGGGTAACACCATGGTCACAAGTCAAGCTCAGTACACAAATAAACACAATCAGCAAGAGTAAGGCTTTAGCAACCATGGACTGTAAATAGAGCCAAGCTTGGGCAAGAAACAGGAAGCTGGAGGAGGTTTCTAATGGGAAAATAGTGCCATGATTTGTTGAGAAGGAGACCAATGAAAATGCTGTAAATGTACAACAGGCAAGAGAAATTACCAAGCAATAAACAACCTTTCAGGCTGTCATCCTAGTGTAGAGACTAGACAAAGCACCAGGTCCCAGGTTTAACATTACACCAAACCTTCACACCCACTTGGAGGGGAGTTTTTCTATCTCAGCTCCTCCAACATTAGGGATGATAATCAGATTCTGATGGAACTTGAATTTACAGTGAACTTCCAGATTTCAAATTCAATTCAAACTTATACAAATTGTGACTATAACCTATAATGCCCTGCACAACTTTTGACCCTGGTTAGAGCTTCACTGCAGCCAATAATGTATGAAAGCTGGATAACCTAACCCACCACTCTAACAACAGGGACTAAAAGCAGCCATAGAGTCTGTGTTGGAGCTGGTGACAGTGACAGGATAGGGAAAGCTTGTTTAATAATGACTGGTGTAGGTGAGTGTACTGTGCTGAGTTCTGAGTGTAGCATTAGTAAGTAGTAATAGGTGAACGTGCTCGGGTTCAATTCACAGGTGTGTTGGTAAATGTGCCAAAAAGTTCACCAGTTGCAAACTTTAATGTGAACCACATTTAAATCAATTGGAGGCAAGTCTTAAAAAATCTTAAAAAGAAATTATTTCCAGTTTCAAAGCTAACATGCAAAATATTGTCAAATGATGGGCATGAGGAGATGCGCACTGCCCTGGGGGATATGAACCAGTGCAAAAAAAAAGGTAAAAATATACCATTCAGCAGGAAGATGGTCCCCCCATTTAATGCAGCCTCGAGGGTGGCATGGGAAAGACACCAATTCATGCTACAGAGATTACTTTAATCTGTATGTGGTGTTGTAGAACATTACAATTACATTAGAAATAAAAATCACAGAGCCATATTTAAGAGACAATTGTCAGACATGTAGCACGATGTCTGGAAAGTATGTAAGTGGCTTGACTGGGCAGCAGTGTAAAAGGGATAGGCAAGACAGGTTTAAAAAAAATCTCGAATTACAGATATTTATAAAAAAGTGCTGTCAATTTACGCAGCTCTTTACATACTGCACAGTCACATCAGTCCCTGCCCTCCTTGCAGATAGTGTCCTGACCGGGATACATACCAGGGACCCAAATGTTGCAAGGCAGAAGTGATCATCACTAAGCCACTGTGCTGCCCACAAATATAAAAATACAGATGATAATGTCCGAGACAAGAGGCATTTTTTTATCCAGAAATAAAAATTACAATGGATTATGACACAGACACAAAGCAGAAATATTTCACAGGCACATGTATGCATTTTTAGTTGGCCACATTCAAGGGGGCACTTTTAACTATAAATACAATTGAATTCTACAGGAAGATAAATCTTGTTATTCTGCTCATTTGTAATTCTGGTCATCTGGGGGCTAATGCGCCAGCTATTGTTAAAGGAGAACTATGGGGTCAGGGCTTTTCCCCATAGTTCTCCTTAGGGTAACGGGAGGACACAAACTAGCGTCCTCCCGTCACCCTAAGCTCAGTATACTGAGACGCCGCAGCCAGAGCGGATCCCGACATCGATGTCGAGATCCGCCCAGCTGCGTGAGTGACAGCTGGCTCTGCCTATCTAGAGGCAGAGCCAGTTGTACCCTCCCCCGTCCGTTCCGCCAGTCAGCGCTGGCGGATCGGAGCGGGAAGTGGGGAATCCATCCCCTCCCCTGTCACGGCAGAGAGCCGTGACAGGATCGAGAAGTGAGCGAACACCGGCATGTGTTCGCTCACCTCCCGATCTACTGAGCCGACTTGTGACAGTCTTATTGTCACAGGTTGGCTAGAACTATGAGGTGAGTGAAAAGCACCCACCTCATAGTTCTCCTTTAAGCAAAAGGTCTGGGAAGCCAGGCACTGCCATGGGAGACATGTGGCAATGCCAAATGTAAAGAAACATGAAAATTTAAAAAAACAGGATCTCTCCTGCAGATAATTGTGAGATTTCCCTAACAGTTTCAACACGCTTATAGATTGGCTGCTGTGAGCCCACCCTTGTATGTAAAGGAGGCTGTGTTATCCATTGCTTCACATTTTTGGCTCCTTTGAATCAACTGACCCAGAGCAAAGCTATGCACTGCAATATTGGTTGTTTCTTATTTCTGCCACTTGCACTGTTTTTGGCCAAAGGTTCACAATTTCACGATTTAGATTTTACTGGGGAATCACCATGAATCACCCATGGTAGTGGAAAACCTGAAACTCATCCCTAATTAGGACTGGGGAATCACCATGAACCCATGGTAGTGGAGAACCTGAAACTCATCCCTAATTAGGACACACAATAGATGGCCTCTCCATAGGAATTAATTGAATATGTGCTGCACAGTGACTATGGCAGGGGCGTGAACAAGTTAGTATAAGATTTGTTGGCATGGTGTGTGTGCAGGGGGAGGGGGACTTAAAGGAAGAGGTTTTCACCTTATGGTTGTCCATTAAGGCTGCCCCTACATGTTGCAGGAGAGAAGAGGGGTGGAGTAACCCTCCATTTTCTAAGGAAAGTCAATATTGTCATAGTAATGTGCCCATTATTTAGTGCTTCTACGTTTTTGAAGCCACGCTAAGGTGCACTTGGGATAGTCTGCTTTTTATTTAGCTATTTGTGGTCAGTGGCAAGACTTTATATCTAAAACCAATTATTTCTATTTTGGATAGAAATTCCAAAAGGTTTGGAACTGCTTTCTTATGCACACCCTGACATTTCCCCTAAGAGCTTAGCATACATTTGAGCCTCTGGAAATGTAAACTAACCATAATTTGGGGTCCTTGATGCTACCCTTCCTTCTTTACCCCCTCTTCATTGCTGCCCTATGTCTCCCCCTCTCTTTTTCGTCCCTTCTTTTTCTTTACGTTAATGTTCACTAATGCCATTGAAAGGATGTGGGGGACTTTTTGCCCATTCCTGCTTTCCTTATATTTCTGGGATTCATATGGAAAATATTGCTTTGACCCTATACTGCATATTGTATTATACCTCTACACTTGGTGATACTTAGGTGGGGAGGTCTCAAAGGTATTGGGCAGAACGCCCTGCATTCTGCAACTTGTTTGTTTTATTTTGTTTTTACTACATTTGTGATCATTTCTTTTCTATTGTTATTGTTCCTATGTTAAATTTTAAAAAATATAAAATATTTTGAAATGAAAAACTGCTGACAGTTTTTGGGGTTTTTTCACTTCCTGTACTGTAAAAATATCAGGAAGTGATAGGAAATCTCTTCAAAGTGAGGTAAATTCACTCTTAGGGTTTACTTAGACAGTTGTCCCCTTTTAGTGATAACTCAGAATTTGGTATTTTACCATCACTTCCAGTCCTGGGGACAGTGCCAACATAACAAATAGAGAGGGTGAATCTCCCAGACGGGGATGGTAATTAGAACCTGACAGAGGTTCTAAACACACACTTCTCCATCAAAAAGGAAAAAAAAGGATGAGAACATGAGAAAAGTTTGATGATTAATACTAATATTTTTCACCAGTAGGGGGAAATAAAGATCTTTCTTACTGACAGCACACACACACACACACACACACACACACACACAGTCCTGACCGGGATACATACCAGGGACCCAAATGTTGCAAGGCAGAAGTGATCATCACTAAGCCACTGTGCTGCCCACAAATATAAAAATACAGATGATAATGTCCGAGACAAGAGGCATTTTTTTATCCAGAAATAAAAATTACAATGGATTATGACACAGACACAAAGCAGAAATATTTCACAGGCACATGTATGCATTTTTAGTTGGCCACATTCAAGGGGGCACTTTTAACTATAAATACAATTGAATTCTACAGGAAGATAAATCTTGTTATTCTGCTCATTTGTAATTCTGGTCATCTGGGGGCTAATGCGCCAGCTATTGTTAAAGGAGAACTATGGGGTCAGGGCTTTTCCCCATAGTTCTCCTTAGGGTAACGGGAGGACACAAACTAGCGTCCTCCCGTCACCCTAAGCTCAGTATACTGAGACGCCGCAGCCAGAGCGGATCCCGACATCGATGTCGAGATCCGCCCAGCTGCGTGAGTGACAGCTGGCTCTGCCTATCTAGAGGCAGAGCCAGTTGTACCCTCCCCCGTCCGTTCCGCCAGTCAGCGCTGGCGGATCGGAGCGGGAAGTGGGGAATCCATCCCCTCCCCTGTCACGGCAGAGAGCCGTGACAGGATCGAGAAGTGAGCGAACACCGGCATGTGTTCGCTCACCTCCCGATCTACTGAGCCGACTTGTGACAGTCTTATTGTCACAGGTTGGCTAGAACTATGAGGTGAGTGAAAAGCACCCACCTCATAGTTCTCCTTTAAGCAAAAGGTCTGGGAAGCCAGGCACTGCCATGGGAGACATGTGGCAATGCCAAATGTAAAGAAACATGAAAATTTAAAAAAACAGGATCTCTCCTGCAGATAATTGTGAGATTTCCCTAACAGTTTCAACACGCTTATAGATTGGCTGCTGTGAGCCCACCCTTGTATGTAAAGGAGGCTGTGTTATCCATTGCTTCACATTTTTGGCTCCTTTGAATCAACTGACCCAGAGCAAAGCTATGCACTGCAATATTGGTTGTTTCTTATTTCTGCCACTTGCACTGTTTTTGGCCAAAGGTTCACAATTTCACGATTTAGATTTTACTGGGGAATCACCATGAATCACCCATGGTAGTGGAAAACCTGAAACTCATCCCTAATTAGGACTGGGGAATCACCATGAACCCATGGTAGTGGAGAACCTGAAACTCATCCCTAATTAGGACACACAATAGATGGCCTCTCCATAGGAATTAATTGAATATGTGCTGCACAGTGACTATGGCAGGGGCGTGAACAAGTTAGTATAAGATTTGTTGGCATGGTGTGTGTGCAGGGGGAGGGGGACTTAAAGGAAGAGGTTTTCACCTTATGGTTGTCCATTAAGGCTGCCCCTACATGTTGCAGGAGAGAAGAGGGGTGGAGTAACCCTCCATTTTCTAAGGAAAGTCAATATTGTCATAGTAATGTGCCCATTATTTAGTGCTTCTACGTTTTTGAAGCCACGCTAAGGTGCACTTGGGATAGTCTGCTTTTTATTTAGCTATTTGTGGTCAGTGGCAAGACTTTATATCTAAAACCAATTATTTCTATTTTGGATAGAAATTCCAAAAGGTTTGGAACTGCTTTCTTATGCACACCCTGACATTTCCCCTAAGAGCTTAGCATACATTTGAGCCTCTGGAAATGTAAACTAACCATAATTTGGGGTCCTTGATGCTACCCTTCCTTCTTTACCCCCTCTTCATTGCTGCCCTATGTCTCCCCCTCTCTTTTTCGTCCCTTCTTTTTCTTTACGTTAATGTTCACTAATGCCATTGAAAGGATGTGGGGGACTTTTTGCCCATTCCTGCTTTCCTTATATTTCTGGGATTCATATGGAAAATATTGCTTTGACCCTATACTGCATATTGTATTATACCTCTACACTTGGTGATACTTAGGTGGGGAGGTCTCAAAGGTATTGGGCAGAACGCCCTGCATTCTGCAACTTGTTTGTTTTATTTTGTTTTTACTACATTTGTGATCATTTCTTTTCTATTGTTATTGTTCCTATGTTAAATTTTAAAAAATATAAAATATTTTGAAATGAAAAACTGCTGACAGTTTTTGGGGTTTTTTCACTTCCTGTACTGTAAAAATATCAGGAAGTGATAGGAAATCTCTTCAAAGTGAGGTAAATTCACTCTTAGGGTTTACTTAGACAGTTGTCCCCTTTTAGTGATAACTCAGAATTTGGTATTTTACCATCACTTCCAGTCCTGGGGACAGTGCCAACATAACAAATAGAGAGGGTGAATCTCCCAGACGGGGATGGTAATTAGAACCTGACAGAGGTTCTAAACACACACTTCTCCATCAAAAAGGAAAAAAAAGGATGAGAACATGAGAAAAGTTTGATGATTAATACTAATATTTTTCACCAGTAGGGGGAAATAAAGATCTTTCTTACTGACAGCACACACACACACACACACACACACACACACACACGCACACACACTGACTCTATGCCATTGACAAGAGTTTTATAACTGAGAGCTCTGAATATTTTACAATTTCATGGCAAAAGAAGACTTTCTTAAAATCTCTCCTTTGAGTTTGACTAAAATACAAAAAATAAAATAAGTTTTTGTGTAGAGATTGGACTTTTTCAAACAAAACCCCAGTTAAGGGGGAAAGCATGGGTGATTAAACATAAGGTTCAATCGATTTATTTCTTCCATGGTAACTTTTTCTGTAGTTTCTAGCCTGGTTTAGTTACTGATCTTGTAGAAATAAAAACATAAGTGCCTAGTATTGAAATTCCAAGATGTTTAATAAATCCCAAAGAAGAAATAAATAAAGTTCATGATGTTTTATGTGTTTTTCTCTTTTTTTTGCCCATACAATTAACCTAATGGATGATGCACTGACCCATATACCCATTTAGATAATACAAATAATCCCCCCGGACCGCAGACCCCCACAAACACTGGGTCAGGGTTGTGGAGGAATGGGCCCATAGAAAAGCACCCTACCAATGCAGAGGGCATGTGGCCTGGTATGGCGCAGTGAGGGGGGGCGCGCTCGCTTCTTCCCCCCCTCCCCCTTTTTTCTGACCTGCCAGGCTTGTGCTCAGATTAAGGGTCTGGTTGGGAATTTTAGGGGGGACCCACGTAAGCCCCCCCCACCAATTTTTTTGGGGGTGGGGTTCTCCCTTAAAATTCCTATCAGATCTAAAGGGCCTGGTATGACTTCTGGAGGGAACCCCTTCCACTTTTTTTTTTTTTAATTTTTACCTGGGGATCCTTCCTAACTTTCCTGCCAGACCTAAAGGGTCTGGTATGGTTTCGGAGGGGGACCCCGCACCGTTTTTCTCTTCATTTTTTTACATGTCATTTTTTTTATTCTGTTCACTAACCCTGAGGTAGCGAGCAGAATAACCAAGCTAAATGCCGCTCGGTGGCATTCAGCTATTTACTCACTGCTGTTCAGGCCCCTATGTGAATAGGGGCAAACGGCAGCAAGTAAACTGCCGGGCGTTTGGCTCAGCCGATCCAGATGTTGGATCGGCTAAGTCGAACGGGCTCTTCACTTTGGCTCAGCTGAACACGCTGAGCAAGTTCGGCTGAACCGAAGGAAGCCAAAGCCAGCCGATGTACGGCTAAAATCAGCCGTACTCGGCTGAAATTAATACTCCCCTAACGTCGGCTCGGTTATTCACTCGGCTGCCTTCGGCAGCTTAGTGGATAACCCCCTTAGTGATAACACAAGGACATTTGTCACCAGGAAAAATAGAGGGTTTAGTCTCACTAACAGGGACACATATAACAATAAAAACCTGACAAGTGTTCTAATCCTTTTCCACTCTATCCAAAACAAAAACAAAAAAATTGGCTTCAGTTGCACTTGAACTTTATGTAGAACCACGAGTATTCCTCACTTGTGAACCTACCCTAATTATCTTCTTTTTTTTTTTACAGGAAATATCCCAGTTATCGGGAAGTGAACCACGAGTCAAACCACAGTCTTTTCTGTCTTTTGCAAACCCAACAGACAGTTCTCATCCCGTCCCTGCCCCCAGCCAAGCTAAGGGAGGGTTCAGCTGATTACAAATTAGGTTTTGCTGGACACTGCCCTAGTCTTTCTATATACTGGTTGCCATCTTTGTAGTATGCAGGCTGTTTGCACAGTCACCTCTAAGCTGACTAGACGCACTCTAATTGCTGGATGTTTACCATGACTGGAAGAAGTGCTGTGGAATTACTGACAGACTGTGTGGTTGAACAAAATTTCAGAGTGAAAAAAGTTTCTGCCAGACATGTCATAATCCTTAGCAAAACAAAATAAATGATAGTGTTACGAGTCATAGCAGTATTAGTAGTCTTGTAATTAGGAGTTTCCCCGAGTTGCTCACCATGGTATCCTTCCTACAACGCTGAAAAACATAAGAGATAGACAGTTACAAGGAGAAAGTGTGTTCTAGATCCGAGCACCATAATAACCATTATGATGTAACATTTCCCTCAATCTTCCAAAGAAAGTGAGACATGGTTTGAATCTGAACCTAAAGGTAAGGACTCTTTTAAAACACATTAGTTTATGGAATATCTTCAGGTAAATTAAAGTGTATATCCAGGCATTACTGAGATGTAACCCTTTCTCCTTCTCTAGAGCAGTCTTTCTCAACCAGGGTGCCTTCAAATGTTTGCTAAAGGGGGTACTTGATGTGAAGGTGGCTTCTGATGTTACTGCTTTACTAATGTTTTCAGATGTAGGTGTTATCAGAGCAGCCTTTCTCAACAAGAGATTTGTGAACCCTAAGGTTCCTCCAGAGGTTTCTGATTTCCTGCCTCATGGTGCCTATATAGTTCCAACTCAAATGTCACTCAGCAGAGCCAGCAGCGTGGGACCAGCAGAACCTTTCCTCTCCTTTCTCAGGTAAGTAACCACTAAGACCAGTGATGCTTTTTGCTGTCCGTAATGGAGCATTTCCCCCAGTGACTAGCAAAGTAAGGAGGGTTTTTTCTCCCAATGCCCACCAAAGTAAGGTGATACTACAATGACCATAAATAAAAGTGAGCATTTCTTTACTGACCACAAAGGTAAAGGATGCACTATACTTTTCTGGGCATTTTTAGTGGTTATAGTTCATGTTTATCATGTTATTGTTCAAATTATTTTCTTGCATACAGCGCCAAGTAAAATACATTCTTTATTCTTTTTTATTATTATAATTGCAACTATCCTATTGCACTTATGTAGTGCGAGGTGTAGATATATGTAATAATTATTAGCAGGGGTTCCCCGAGACCTAAATGTTGTTGCAAGGGTTCCTCTATGATTAAAAGGTTGAGAAAGGCTGTATCAGAAAAATAAACCAGCTGAACCAGTCAGTGTACATTCATTTTACATTCCATTCCAAGGTGATATTGCAGGTAAGCTGTAATTGTGGCTTTTAGACACACACCCACATCCTTACTTAGGTCATCCTAAATATATTTCCACAATAGTCCCCTGAGGGAAAACGCTAAGTGCTTTGTTCAGTATCAAGCATTTTGTCTGTAAGCCTGTTTAGTCATGGTTTTGGTCTAGGATTAGACAAGTGAACTGACATCTGAAAACTGGGAAAGCAGAATGTATATGAGGTCTACATCAGACAATCTGTCATTTCTTTAGTACGCATGAAAAGCCCAAAGTAATGGCATAGTCCATTTTTGGGAAAAAATATGAAACACACACACAATGATGATAGAAAAAAAATGTGAATTTACTATTATTATTTTGCTTTAGAGCCTGCATAGTATTGCAACCATGATGAGTGGATCATGGATGCAATGCTACAGGTGCCCATACACCAGCGGTTCTCAACCTGTGGGTCGGGACCCCTTCGGGGTCGATTGACAATTTGCCAGGGGTCGCCGGGAGTCTCTCACTATTAGATAGCTATTAGATTATCATCATTATTATTAATAATAAAAGGCAGCTGACACCCTCGGCTTGTGTTATATGGTTTGCCATTTTAGCTGTTACAACAGTGGTTCTCAACCTGTGGGGTCGATGTGTGATTTCTGCTGTGCTCGGTAAGAGTCCTCCTCAGCCCTCTCCTAGCGCAGCAGTGTCAGTTCTCCCACCACGCCGCCAGATGTCGCTGCAGCAGCCGCGTCATCCCGAAATTTTACAGTTGGGGGTCACCACAACTTGGCAAATGTTACCAAGGGGTCCCAGCCCTAGAAAGGTTGAGAACCACTGCCATACACCTTACAAAATCTGCCAGTTGATGGGAAGTGCCCAGCCGCAATTACTGTACAACTGGCAGATTTTCATCTTTCAAGCGGGCTATAAATTTTTCATCTAGTTGGCCGAAAATCGACGGATTAGTGGCGTTTTCGTACAACAAAAATCTCCAGATGAAAACTGCACATGCTTAAACAAAAATGTGGTAATTCAACTGATGAAAATTGTCCAGTTAGTGGTGCTGGCGAACGATTATCACAAACTACATTGGTCTGTGCAAGATGGGCTGTTTGAATGAAAATTGAACGAGGATGTGATGTCAGGACAAAAAAAGTTGTACAATGGTTCTAAGGTGTATGGCCACCTTAAGGCTAAGTCAGAGTCTTCCTCCAGTTCCATACCAAGCATGGTCTGGAGTAAGTAATCTATGGACTAGAAGTGTGATGGCATCACCGCACTTGTGCTCCATTGAAAACTATTAATACCTCTACTGCGGTGGTAGAATTGTAGTCTTTCCATTCACAGATCCCTGTCAATGTGTCTGTGAATGGATGACACTATTGTACGGGCAGAATTTACTTGTGTAAACTAGTACTCCTATTAATCCACCCTGTAATGAAGATGAACAAAAGCAGTCATGTCCAGTCTGTGTGACCACCATAGCTGCCCCATAGATACAATGGAGAATAGAACGTGGACATGAAGGGAGAGGAAGTGTGCTATTACTAGGTAACAGAAAAAAGGCCTGAAAAATAAAAACTAATATAGTCATCACATCTAGGGATTGGTAAGCTGCAATATATATTTTTTTTGTTTTTAGGTTAGATAAGCTTTAGGTCCCTGTGACACCTTCATCAGAAGTCCTTCAACGCACAACACTAGGATTTCTATTATACTCAGTAGTACCCGTTCACACCTAAGCGTCGTGTCACTTGAAGCTTGGAGTGACTTGGAGTGAATGTACTTAAATAAGTACATGAGCTTCTTTTGGGGCAGGGCTCCCAAATTCAATAGGAGCACCTGACAAAATGGGAGAAAACAAGCAGAACAAGCATGTCTTGCTTATTTTCTTGTTTAGTAACTAGCTGTCAAAAAAGTGTAAATGGAGCCCATAGCACCCTTCATTTCCATTTTAGAAATATTACACACTATTTTAAACCTGCTGATGCGGCAGCCTGCAAGCAGTTATATGTGTTGAACATCTCCAAACGGAGCTGAAAGTTGCATTTTTGACCTGACAATACTTTTCTATAAACCTGTTATTGTTTTCTATTGGCACCTTATATTCCAACATTTTAAACATCTCATATCTTACAACATTAATATCAGCTCATTGTTTTTAAAATTACATTTATCATTTTTTTATTTTTGTATACCTTGAAAGTCATAATTTGTTGTCTGATTTAAAGCGGAACTCCATGCAAAAGAGTTCTTAACCCTTGCAGTGAGGCTACCCCCGGTTAAAATCTAGTTTTTGTTTAGGTGCTAAATATAGAAGTTATACTTACCTGATCCTCAGAGCTGGCTTGTTCTTAGATCGGTCCCTGGATCCTCTTCCCCCCCCCCCAATACCATCACCAGAGGGACATACCATCACTGCAGCATAGGAGGAGACAGGCCTTCCGGTTCCGGAGTAGCAGCCAGCCGACTCCTAGGTTCAGGTGAGTATTACCTTTTTTTTTAGCACCTAGACAAAAATGGCACACTTTACCCTTGCATTGTGGGGGGTAGTGCCACTGCAAGGGTTAAGAACACTTTTGCCTGGAGTTCTCCTTAAAGTCACTGAACTCTATAACATTGACCTGTTTCTATTGTCTATATAGGGTACTTGCTTTTGTTTTTAATAATAGGAATTTGAATTAAGACGGACAAGATAATGGCATGTCTGGCCTACAAATATCTAGTACCTACTTTGGTTTGCCCTAACAGTAACAAATGCCATCCTTGGTACTGATAAAAAAGATTGGGCAAATTTCATATAATCCCCTTTGCAGGATAGAAAACTCCAGCAATATACTATTTGGCTCTTTGGTAAAGAAAAGCATAATTATTCTCTCTCTAGATGCCATGAACTATGGGTGGAGATGCTCCACTGGCTAGCAGAAACTTGAAAGGTTTTGTCAACGAAATGATGTGTAATATTCCATACAGTATGTCATTATGATGTAATGCTTCCCGAAATGAAAGTGATATTAAAGTCAAAAGGTTTTTTTAATATTTTTCAAATGCTGATTAGGTCACTTACAATCAGCTGGTCCCCTGAGTACTGGTCCTGACTTCCTGTTTTAGAGGGACTCCTTTCTCAAGCAGAGTGCTATGCAGTCACCCTTGTGTGTGCTAGTAAGCTGTGTGTGTCTCCACAAACACACAGACACAGCAAATCAAGCTACTCCCCTCCCCCCTGGCCCTCTCTCCTCCCTTCTCCAGTCTAGTAGATGAACAGTTACTGGAGTCTGCTCTGTCCCTAATTATCTTGTACTGGACAGGAAGTTCAGGGAAGCTGAGCTGAGAGACTTGGAAGCCAGTGTTCAGAAACATGATGATTGCAAGTGTTTGGTCAAATATGTAAAGCAATGCTTTGCTGGGCAATGTATATTTGTTTGATCTGGATTCATTATTAAAAAAAAAGTTTGAGAGTTTAATACAACTTTAAGTGTGTAAGGTGAGGCCTTCATATTGCAGTTCACATTACTTTTTTTCTGATCACCCCCTAGTAATATATTTCCACTTTTTAATGGCATATTGCAAAGCAAACAGGCGCCTAATAAGTGCATACAAAAATACTAATGGATCAGTGATGTGCCAGTGTGGATGCTCCCTTCAGTGATACAACTGTGTGCAAATGTAGATCAAGTAATGTTATATCACTCAGTATATCCGTTTAAATGAGGTCGATGGTAAAAAGAAAAGTTAGCAGTCTATCAATGTTGCATTACCATAGGGCCTTTTGTAATCTGTTGAGGTGCCTTACCATACATGCGTTAAGGCTGTGACACACTGCATGCGAAGCCGTGCAGAGTGAAGCAAAGCTATCCGGCACGGAGCTTTGCGTGCAGTGTGTGAGCTGACTGCAGTCAGATGATTGACTGCACCTTCAGCCAATCGGCTCGTCCGTAACAACCAGCCAGCTGTCGCATACCGACGCGCTGGTTTATGCGCGCGAGCCGATTGGCTGAAGTTGGAATTGTTGATCTCGGCACGCTCAGCTCCGCGAGCTCTCGCCAGCTGAGGTGCCCAGGAGAAAATGACATGACACACTGCTCGCAAAGGCAGCGCGCCACCGCTCCGCGCTGCTTCGCCTGCAGTGTGTCACGGCCTTTAATGTGTTTCATGCCTTAGATTGCATTATGTTAAAGCAGCTTACTCATTTTGAATAGGCTGCCACTCAATTGCTCAAAAACCAGACCCACCCCTATTTTTTGATGCAGATCACCACAAAGTACATGTACATTGCAGTTTATGGGGTTTTTTTTTTGGCTTCTTACAATACAAAATATAAACATCTTGTGTCAGCCTTACATCAATTGTATGCAACGTTTTTGAGGGAATGGTCAGGGACTATGTACAAAAATTTGCATATGAAAATGGTATAGTACTAACTTGTGCAGATTTATGAAAGGCCGTACTTGCTAGACAAAGTATGAATTGGACCAAAGTAGCTAGTGGCATGCCCCACGGTTCAGTCCTAGGGCCAATTCTGGTTATCCTGTTCATAAATGATATTGCGGTGAGAATAAATAGTTCCCTGTCAGGGTTTGCTGACAACATAAAGTTATGTATAAGTTTGAACAAGATAAGACATAGAATTACTACAGCACAACCTCTATAAAATTAAAGAATGGGCAGTAACATGGCAGATAAGTTTTAATCTAGAAAAAGTTTATGCATTTGGGAGCAAGAAAATGCATGCAGAATACACCTTGGGAGGGGTTACCCTGGGAAATCAGGTGGCCATACACTGTACAACCATCGCAAGACTAAGGTTTTTGCTCCCCTCCCCTTTTTGCTCCCCTCCCCTGACCTAAACAGACCCACCCCTACTGTCCGCAGACCTATACTTAAGGTGGCCATACACTGTACAGCCATCGCAAGACCTTAGTCTTGCGATGGTTGTAAAGTGATTAAAAAAACGTACGATCTGCCCATCTTGGACAGGCAGATCGCACTCTCGATCATCGCAAAGCCCGCCCCCCTGAGGGGCGGGCTTCCGATGACCGCAATGCTGAACGGGCAGTGTGCGCGTGCGAACACCGGCCCGTTCGGCATTTGTCTCCCGAGCACTGTTCAAACCAGCCGAAAATCGTACGATTCTCGGCTGGCTTTCTAACATGCTCCTTAGACAAAAGACGTGCGACCGTACAGTAGAAACGGTTGCACGTCTTCGTTCACACTGTTCGATTCTCGTACGATCGCGGGATTTCCCGCGATTCTCATACGAGAATCGAGTAGTGTATGGGCACCTTAAGAAAGATCTGGGGGTATTTATAGGCCACAGGCTCAGCAATAGCATGCAATGCCAAGCTTCAGCTAACAAAGAGAGTAGAATACTGTAGTATTAAAAGAGAGATTTATTCAAGGGATAGAAATATAATTTTACCACTTTACAAAACACTGGTACTGTCACATTTTCAGTATGTGGTTCAATTTTGGTCACCAATCCTTAGGCAAGATGTCCACAAGCTAAAGAAAGCTCTGCACAAATTGGTGGCGCTATATAAATGTTTTCGCTGCCATGGCTTTTTTCCCCCTGTTTTTAGCACCCATGTTATAATTCACATTTTAGGCCTGAAAATTACTTCAAACCCCCAAACATTATATATTTTCTGAAAGTCAACACTCTGTAGAATAAAATAGTGGCAATTGCACGATATTGACACAACTCTACCAAACCCAAAAATTTGGTGAACTTTTAGTAAAAAGTTCATTTTAGTGCCCCAAAACATAATATAGTACTCATTTTTTGTAAAATCTAAAATTTGAGGTTACGACAAGTAAATAGATACCCAATATGCCCAGGTTAAAAATTGTGTGCGTCCGTGAAAAGGCGACAAAATTCAGTACCCCAAAAAGTCCATGGGTGACAAATTAAAAGCCCCTATAGGTTATCAGTTTAGAGATATGCATAAATATTGGCCCTAGAATTGTTGCTCTCACTCTGGCATGCAAGGCGATAACCAACATGTGTAGCAGGAGTGTCTTCTTCGTACGTAGGTGCACCCGAAGCGGGTTTTTTATTATTATTTTAACGTTTATTTTATTTGAAATACATTTTTTGTATCTGTTTTTTTTTATAGTTTACTTGAATTGATATCACATAGGGGGCTTATATGCATATGGTGATGCATGTGATAGCATATTGGTGGTGACAGGTCCTCTTTAAGGTGACACTGGGGGTCCAAAAGATTCCTAGTATCACCTTCCCACTCTAAATAAGCAGATCACACTTCAATAGCTTATTGCTGGGCTTCAGGAGCCGAGCAATGGCAGCTGTGGGACCGGAAGTGATGTAATACTCATCTCTCCCGGTCCCATAGAGCGGGGAGGAGATCGTGAACGGACATGTGCTGGGCCCGCAGGAGGGGCAGTGGAGCCTGGGAAATAAGGCGGGGCTGTCAGGCGGGGGCCACTTTACCGGCCTATAGAAGCAATCTGGAGGCAGCTGAGTTGCTAGAATTGCTTCTAATGTAAAGCCAACATCCAGCTTTACAAATGTAAACAGAGTCCCGGTGGTCTGTTTAACCACTTTAAGACCAGGTGTTTAGACCCCCTTCCTGGCCAGGCCATTTTTCAGTATTCAGCGCTGCGGTACTTATGTATGCCATACGTTGGAGGCAGCGAAAGGGTTAAACAAAGAACTTTGCGGGAAGACACAAGGGCACAACAGGAAGTTGGAGGGGAAGCGGTATAATCTTAAACTGGGCAAAGGGTTTTTACTGTGAGAGTGGTAAAAATGAGGAATTCACTTTCGCAGTTAGCTGTATCAGCAGAAAACATTAGCAGCTTCAAAAAACACTTGGATGAGTTCCTCAGTTTACAAAACATACAGGGTTATGGGAATTCCTAGCATTATACTGTGTACACACGAACACACAAACCCACACACACTATAGAGGTTGAACCTGATGGACCTGTGTCTTTATCCAACCGCACCTACTATCAGGGTTATTCACAGAAGGGTAAAGAGTTTGGAGAAGGCAGGAGAAGTGAACAATCTAGGACCACATAGCTGAACTGGAAAATTAGCTGAATTTAGGAGAATTTTTCTAAATCGGCTATGTTGTCCTAGATTGTTCACTTCTCCTGCCTCCAAACTCTTCACCTTTTTGTGAATAACCTTGTATGTAACTGTGTAACTATGCCCTGTGTTCCAGGCTACTGTAGAGCATTGGGATGTCATTCTAAATGAATGTCAAATGGAAGCATTTCGGCAATGCCAGTGCATTTTGGATAAAACACTGCCTCTAAAAAGCAAAGGTTTATTTGGAACTTTATGTAGATATTTTCTAAACCCAACAGTATGACTGACAACCACTTGATGTCCGGGGTGTTAAACCCTCTTCCTGTCCAGGCCATTTTTCAGTATTCAGCGCTGCTGTACTTTGACTGAAATTTATTCCGTCATGCAACGCTGCACTGAAATGAATTTTAAAATAGAATTTTTTATTTTTAAACCTCAAAAGACTACAATACCCAAAATTGGCCATAGGCGACGCTTTAAAAGCTTTTACCGCTCATCAGTTTAGTGTTATCAGTGATTGATGGCCCTAAAATGATTGCCCTCACTCGGATGTTCGCGACGATATGTAACATGTGTAGCGCAATTGTCATGCGTATTTACGTTTATATGTGTGTAAATGTGGGGGTGAGGGACTTAAAAATTTTGGAGGAGTTTTTGTTACTTTTTTTATGTGACTTTAATTTGTAATTTTTTTTAAACCTTAATTTATTTTTTTTACCCTTATTGTTATTGCTATCACATAGGGGGATAACACAGGTACACTGACAGGTCGTCTTTATGGAGACATTAGGGGTCTCTAAGACCCCTAATGTCACCTGGGGACCCAAAAAGAAGCTGATGAAGCAGAGATCTGCTTCATCAGCTTCTTCTCTCTGGCTATAGCAGACAGATGACTGACAGGTGAATGCGGAAGTGATGTATTACACATCACTTCCGCATTCACAGTACGGAGGGAGATCAGCAAGGAGGAAGATGCTTATCTCTCGCCCATCTTACCTCCTGACGCCCTCCCGAGCTGGTCCCGGGCCCCAGATAGGCTAGCGGAGCTTGGGATTGAAGGTGAGGGGTCAGGAGGTGGGGACGGCAACGGCGGCACTCGAGGGGGGGAGGGGGTGCACGCAAAGACAGCACATACTGTACATACGATCAGCAGGTTATAGAGCCGCCGATCGTATGTATATCAAACAGCCGGTAACGGCTGTAAAGAACGGGCGTTTTTTTTCTGCCCGTGCGCGTTTTTTCTCAACGGGCGGACGGCAAGAGGTTAAGGTTTTCTCAAGGCTATAATATCCCCCAACACATCCCAAAGCTTAGTTTAAAATCTAGTTCATTAACACACTGTTCTATATCTATTTTTACTTAATTAGATTACAATTAGTCAACACTCATCACTTGAGTATGTTGTAATATTTCTCATTTACAACTGATTAGTTTTAACTTGACAGATCTGTTCTGGTGATTCATCTTTCATACATATGAATCACAAGTTCCATCCATGACCTTCATGTGGAGTATTAAAGTGTCCAATTCCTTATTTACTAGTCTTGTAACATTCATTTTATTCTGCATTACCTTAGTTTGTTTTACATTGTATTACAGTAATATAAATTAATATTAATTTAATTCATATTTTCAAAAAGCAGATTTACTGTAGCTAAACTTTTTTAAATAATTTATAACAAATACAAGGAATATTGACAGTAGGCATAGACAATGATGAAAGTGTGCTTTTTGCCCAATAGTTTAAAGTGAATCTGTGCCCAGGCCATGTATTTTAAAGTATTTACCTATTGTAAACAAGCAGCAAAAGCACTTTCAAACAAGTACTCAGTCTATAGGTATTGTGGAGAAATTCATCTTCAAAGTTCATAGCAGAGGCACTGAACGTATTTCCCCACTTTCTGTAAAGCAGATCTTGGCAGCCTGTCAGCTCTCTAATTGTCATGGGGTACGGCGGAGCCGTGACTGGAACCCACTGGCAGGAACTGATAAGAAGGTCCAAAATTGAAGTACAAGAGGGAAATCCAAAAACGTAATCAGGTCCAGTCCGGGTTGAGGCAGGCGGCTAGGTCCAGAAACGGGAAGGCAGGCCATAAGGGTCAGTAACCGGGAATTCAGAGAAAGGGTCAGGAGAAACAGCAGTTTCCAACACAAGAGGCTAGGCGATTGCACCATATAGGTAGAATAACTCAGCAACAATGTATACCCAGTGGAACCTAGGACCACCCACTGGTTGCCGAGACGACCAGGAGGCTTCTCTATCCAGGAGCCAATGGCATGAGGGCATGGGCGGATGGAGTGTGCTGGGAACCTCCCCCAGCAAGGCCAACACCTGACAGCACTAATGGGCGCGGGCGCACTACACGCACGCCCCGTGCACGTGCGCAGTCTGTCCACCACATGCCACGCACTTCACGCATGCGCACCCGCAAACCATGGCACCAGGAGTTCTGCCAGGAAGGAAGTCCCGTGCCCTATGCTGCAACTGGCGACCCCGGTAAGAGGTGGCCCCCCCGGGTTCCCTGATACTAATGTAAACACACAGCATGTGTTTCTAGGCTTTTAAGCTGGCCATACACTGTTATATTTTTTTTTTCGTTCAGCATGCAAGCTGATTGGATGCCGTCACTGTTCGCCTGAAAATTTTCTGAACCATGCTGGATGAAAGGTTGCCGACAGGGGCACCCACTGTTCAGCAAGATTCACCAAAATTTGTATGGCCAGCTTTAGAAACTGACTTAAACCTCACTTTAGAGTTTTTGTTGTGATCTTTGAGGATGAATTACTACATGAATTAGTACAAGCAACTGCAGGGGTCAAGGATGGCTTGTTTTAAAAGTTTGTTACTGCTTGTTAAGAATACGAAAACACTTTGATGTCCATTGTCTGGGCACAGGTGCACTTTAAAGTGGAACTTCTAAAACATATATTTTTCTACATGGTATGGATGTGTTAGAACCTCTGTCAAATTGTTATTGATGTGTCCATGTTGCGTAACAAGTCAGCTGCACTCAGGGAAGATAACTTCACTAAAGGTGAAGGTATCTTTAAAAGCACATCTCCTGTTTTGAATAAATATAAACAAATAAATTGCCCAACATAGAGAATGCTAAAGGTAAGAGCACCATGTCATTACATGGTACCATTCTTTGCAGCATTCAGTACTCGTCCACCTCCAGTGGAAGAAGACGAGGCAGAGCAGAGAGTTTTTGATAGCACTTGCCAGAACCAGTTTGCAGTGCAGAAAATGTACAGTGAATATGGACTTGAACAGAAGTGATCACAACAATTCTTCATAAGGAATCAGTGGTGAATTAATGAGGCAATCGAAATACCATTTTAAAACAGTGAGGGGGGGGGGGGGGGGCGGTCGTCAAATAGAGATTTAATATCAGCTCCTTCTTCAGATCGACCACACAGGGGGGGATTTATCAAAACTGGAGCCGACAAAATCTGGGGCAGATTTGCACTGCAACCAATCAGCTTCTCTGTTTCATTTTTAAATCTTACATGAGAGCAAACTGAAGAGAAATGCTGATTGGTTGCCATGGGCAACTGCTCCAGTTTCGGTCTGCTCCAGTTGTGATAAATTCCTCCCTAGGTGTTTCAGAATTTTTTGTGCCAGCAATAGTTACAATACATTCCAATAAAATAAACCTTGGTCTAGATTAGTTTTTAGGATTTTGTCTATGTAAATGGGAGCCCCAGAGAAGCCTGCTGGGCTGTGATCATTGCAGGAGGCTATCAAAAGGAATGTGCAGCCTTCTTAGTGGATCAAGCGATAATAACAGTGGGCATACTGAGACATGAACCTTCCATTGAAGTAGAATAGGAATTCCAGATGTTGGCAAACATTCTGTGGCTGCAGCTTATAGTAATATTAAACTGTCAACCCTTTTTTTAAATAATGAACCCAGATTAAACAAATTTACATTGCCCAGCAAAGTATTTCTTTATTGCCCAAACACTTTCAGTCATTATGTTTCAGAATGCCTGGCTCCAACTCTCTCAGCTTCCCTTCCATGAACTTCCAGTCCAGTACAAGATCAGAAGAGACAATACATTCTGAAACAGCTATCCCTCTTCTAGCTCAGAGAAGGGAGAAACAGAGCAGTGTATTGCCTTGCTGTGCCTGTGTGGTTATGGAGGCACACACAGCTTACTAGCACACACAGGGGGGGCTCCATAGGAAATGCCAGTGCTCAGGGGACCAGCTGAATCTGCAGGAAACTAAAACGTTTAAACAATAAGAAGCAGTACGCATTGTAAGTGATTTATTCAGGATTTGAAATATCTTAAAAACATTTTGCATTTAATATCCCTTTAATGAGGTTAACTGGCAAAGGTATACAGCCAATGTGTTTTGTAAGTATGGTGAAAAGTAGCAAATTAATAATTAGCTATTTTCTTTTATTGTTCTTTGGACTTAACCAGTTGACATCCGCGGTGTTAAACCCCCTTCCCATCCAGGCCATTTTTCAGTGTTCAGCGAGCAGGCACCCAGCAAGTACCCGAGTTCCCATCAATATTCATTGCTGTTTAGAACCACCTAAGTGAAGCTGACTTAATGCTCTCTATACATTTTTTGGAAGCATCTACAGCAGCTAGATACATAAGATATTTAATAGCACTAACCCATTACCCTTTCTGAGAAACAGCTATGTACACCCCAGGAACAGCAGGATATCAGGAAACCTACAGTATACAGTATACAGCATCAGTGGATACTAATGGGACTTGGACCATTCCAAAATGCTTTCTACACATCTACACACAGCCTTATGTATTTCAAACGTCTACACTAAACAATACACTGCAGTAACACGGATCCTCATTAAAACACTTTATACTTTTCTAATCCATATCCTGCCTGCAACATATTTACAGCTTTTTCTTTCCAGGTTTATCTATCGTTATCTCTAGGTGTGTTCTCCAAAATTAAAATAAATACTTTAAGTCTAATTATAGCTACCTATACTGGAATTAATGTCTCTCGTTACTGATAAGCCATGTAATTAAGCAGCTAAGAAAAATAAACCAAACACATGTAGACCTATTATGTGGAAAAGCCCAATAACTCATAGAAAAAACCTTCAGGCCTGATTCTCCATTTTCATTTAAATAGATATAAACCCTAACTGAATTATATTTCATGAACATATGCCATTTTTAAATTAAAAAATGTTGTTTTCACTTTTTTTTTTTGCTGCATCTCAGTGTTGCTGATCTTCTGCATCCTCCTTTAAGCCACGTCCTGTCTACATGCATATACTCCAATGATGACTACATAGCATTTCTCAGGGTGATGCTCTTTATTGTGAAAACAGTAGACCATACCCCCTTAATGTGTATTCAAATGGCCACTTATACTTTCCATCAGAAGCCCGCATAACAGGGTGACAACCCAGGGGAACAATTGGGAGATAGGAACAGATCATTGTCACCCTATAACAGAAAGTGTTTGTACAAGGACCTTTATGGCAAAATCACCAGGTATTATTTTTAGGGATGCACCGGAACCGGTATTTTGGTACCGAGTAATAGTACCGATATTTTTTTTCCGGTACCAAATACCGAGTACCGGAGTACCGGAAGTCCCATTCAGGAAGCCAGGCATGTAATGACTCGCCACCTGGCTTCCTGATTAGCCGGGAAGCCGCGCTGAGTGTAAAGATTCGCCACCCGGCTTCCCAT
Organism: Nanorana parkeri; assembly: GCF_000935625.1. Classification (NCBI taxonomy): domain Eukaryota; kingdom Metazoa; phylum Chordata; class Amphibia; order Anura; family Dicroglossidae; genus Nanorana; species Nanorana parkeri. The sequence goes on from NW_017307906.1 coordinate 40,689, forward strand.
TTAACAAGAAAGCCGTCCTATGCTTCTCGTCATGGAGCCGGCTTGCTGGCCAATCATGGAAGCCGGGCGCCGTGTAATGGCGCGGCGCCCTGCTTCCTGAGATGATGAGGGCGCATTAAGCCGGCTTCCCGGCCAATCAGAGAGCCGGGTGCTGCGTCATTACACAGCGCCCGGCTTCCTGGTTGGCCAGCTTCCTGACCAGTCAGGAAGTATCGGGCTAGGCATCGGAGCATTTGGACGAGTACTCGCCCAAATACTTGGTATCGGCACCGATACCGATACTAGTATCGGTATCAGTGCATCCCTAATTATATTAATAAAAAATATATATTTAAAAATATTTTTTTTGAATTACATTTACGTTACCACGATAAATCTCAAATGAGGTTTTAGTAATGGAGTTTACACTACTTTGATCTTTCAGTATGAGACAGATCTCCCAAATTCTTTATTAATTTGGTTTGCGGTCTTTGTACCCTTTCCAGATGATCATTTTCCTTACAGTGCAGAAAACTATACTCCATATTTAAGATTCTGCCATACAAGTTGAATATTATATGTCGCTTTTTAAAAAATAGTAATCAATGATTTTAAAGTGAACCCATGCCCATACTTTACACACTAAAGTATTTACATATCCTTAAAAGGTTGTACAAGCACATTAAAACCAACCCTCATTAACCTCTGTAGCTATAGGTATTGTGTAGAAATTCCTCTTCAAAGTTCACAACAGAGACACTGAAATCTTAGCACTTTCTCTATTTCCTTCTATTGCATCAGAATCTTGGCAGCCCTCTAATGTAAGTCGGTTTTAGAATCTGACTCTAATGTAATCTGACTCTAATGTACTGGCAGCCCTCTAATGTAAGTCGGTTTTAGAATCTGACTGAAACCGACTTAAGGGTCTTTGTTGTTTTTTTTTGTTTGAGATGTTTGAGAATATATTATTTCATAGTATAAGCACCTAGAGAGGTCAAGTAAGGCTTGTTAAAAATATGTCAATATTTTAATATCCATAGTCAGGACACAAGTGCACTTTAAAGAGTGATTAAATAATAATGTTTTCCCATGTTAACTATATTTGGCCATTACTGAAAATCCAGGACATTATCATGTAAACAAAAATCCAGGGGCACATCTCCAAATCAAAGACTGTTCCTTTAAAACAGGGCTGGTTCTACACATCAGAACTAAGAAGACCTTCCATCCTCACCAAACCTTTATTGGGATAAATGAGGTTAAACTCTGTTTACACAATCAGGATTAGCATATCTCAGTTTTCTCCTGCATGAAAACTTCAATTATGTGGAAGCTTTAAAGGATTAAGTTCTTTATATAATTACAAACAGACCATAGTAATTTACCTGATATGCACCATGCTTAAAGGAGAACTATGGGGTTAAGTCTTTTCCCCATAGTTCTCCTTAGGGTAACGGGAGGACACAAAGTAGCGTCCTCCCATCACCCTAGGCTCAGTATACCGCAAGCTGTACCTCGCGGTATACTGAGACGCCGCAGTATAGCGCGAGCAGCAGCTCGCGGTATACTGAGACGCCGCAGCTGAAGCGGATCCCCACAATTGTGCCGGGATCCGCCCAGCTGCGTGACTGACAGCTGGCTCTGCCTATCTAGAGGCAGAGCCAGCTGTACCCGCCCCCTCCCCCGTCCGTTCCACCAGTCAGCGCTGGCGGATTGGAGCGGGGAGGGGGGAATCCAGCCCCTCCCCTGTCATGGCAGAGAGCCGTGACAGGATCGAGAGGTGAGCGAACGCCGGTATGTGTTCGCTCACCTCTCGATCTACTGAGCCGACCTGTGACAGTCTCATTGTCACAAGTCAGCTAGAACTATGAGGTGAGTGAAAAGCACCCACCTCATAGTTCTCCTTTAAGTATAGTCCAGGAGTAAGTTATAATGAAAAAGACACACAAGACTTATTGGCAGTATTACCAGAGACTTCTAAATATGTTTATGATTTTGATGCTGTTGACAATGTAATCTTGTATGGGGTGATGGGGTGGATATCAAAATGACTTCACATTGGGGTTCATACATCATAAGTGCCAGTGGAAATCTGTACCTAATTGTATCTTGGTGCAGGCAGCCTAACGTAGTTCAGTGTGGAAGATGGAAAATGAAGGAACCCCTAGCACTTGGCCTTCTCCCTGTCTATCCCTTTAACACATAAAACACTGAAATATTACCTTAACCCCCCCGATCCCCACACTTACCCTTCCAATATGCCTCAACACAGCGTTTCTAAATCTTTTTCAGTCACAGCACCCTTTAAAAGTATGCAAATTTTTGAGGCACCACTAACATTTAATGGATTTTAAGGGGGGCCCCACGCAATAACAAACAAAAAAGTTGGTTTTCCCCTTCACATCGAAGTGCCCCCTTCAAATCAAGAATTCCTTCTTCACATCAGAGTCAACCTTTGCATCATTTTGATATGAAGCCCCTCTTCATATCAAAAGTCCATCTTTTATATCAGATTCCCCCCTTCACCTCAGTCTTCATTTCCACCTTCACATCACAGTCCCACTACCACAAAATTTTGAGGCACCCCTGAGGAAGGCACACCTGGTTGAGAAAGGCTGCCTTTTATTTCTGTCTGTGTGCCCATTGAGAAACTTTCCTCTCATTTCCTCTACATGACACACCTACATGTCACACCATGTTTACAAGTGTAAACAAAGCTGCAGGCCTGCTGTCGTTAGCGCTCCTAAATAAGTGTAAACAAAGCTGCAGGCCTGTTTATACAGGAGCTGTTGTCAGCGCTCCTAAGTAAGTGTAAACAAAGCTGCAGGCCTGTTTACACAGGAGCTGTTGTCAGTGCTCCTGAGAAGTGTACACAAAGCTGCAGGCCTGTTTATACAGGAGCTGTTGTCAGCGCTCCTAAGTAAGTGTAAACAAAGCTGCAGGCCTGTTTACACAGGAGCTGTTGTCAGTGCTCCTGAGAAGTGTACACAAAGCTGCAGGCCTGTTTATACAGGAGCTGTTGTCAGCGCTCCTAAATAAGTGTAAACAAAGCTGCAGACCTGTTTATACAGGAGCTGTTGTCAGTGCTTCTGAGTAAGTGTAAACAAGCTGCAGGCCAGTTTATATAGGAGCTGATGTCAGCGCTTCTGAATAACTGTAAACAAAGCTGCAGGCCTGTTTAACCACCTCTCGTCCATGGCCGTTCGTGTATTGTGTATGTCTATTACATCACTTGCTGCATTCTGTGTCCCTCTCCGGTTACAGATGACGGAGAGAAGCAGATGAAGCAGATCTCTGCTTCATCAGCTTCTCTGGGGGTCTCTAGGTGACATCAGGGGTCAGAGACCCCTGATGTCTCCATAAAGAGGACCTGTTATTTGAATTGGCTATCACATAAGGGATTTCTTAGTCCCCTATGTGATAGCAATAAAGTTATGTGTAAAAATAAAAAAATAAAAACATTTAAGCATAAACAAAAATAAAGCAGCTAAAAAAAATAGTCACAAAAGATAAAAATACGCGAACGTCGGAATGAGAGCAATAATTCTAGGGCCATTAATTACTGATAACAGTAAACTGATGAGCGGTAAAACCTTTTTAAGCGTCGCCTATGGCCAAGTTTTCTGCAATTTCGCGGGCGTGTGCAATTTTAAAGCTCGACATGTTTGGTGTCTATTTACCTGACGTGACGTATTTTATATTTTACCAGAAAATTGGGGTGATAAATGTTTCATAACATTTCAAAGGAAACAGGTTTTATTTCAAAATTTAGGATGCTTTTTTTGTTATATAGTAAAAAATGAAAACCCCAGCGGTGATTAAACACAACCAAAAGACGGCTCTATCTGTCTCCAAAAAATGGTATAAAATTTGTTTCAGTACAGGGTTGCATGACGGAATTAACGTCAGTCAAAGTACCACAGCGCTGAACACTGAAAAATGGCCTGGCCATGAAGGGGTGAAACACCATGGTCTTTAAATGGTTAAAAAGGAGCTGTTGTCAGTGCTCCTGAGCAGGGATAGGCACGGACCAAGGCTGTGGTGGACATTTTCCAAAGTACAGACCTTAGTGAAGGACACCGAGGTACATTAGAACCATCAAAAAACACACTAGCCTATGTATACGACAATTCAGAATTGCACCAGCTATAGAGGACTACAAATCTCAGCAATACATTATACAGTAAGGCAGAAAGATTTGAAGCTACATACTCTGTGTTGCTTCAGGATCACGCCTCAGGATCATGTTTCCAGGGTCTCAGCATGGCTCTCAGGTGGTCATCTCTGGTGGGCAGTGTGGTATTTAGTCAGACTCAGGGCGTTTCAACATACATTACAAAACGTTTACATATTTTATCGAATATGGGAGATAAAGGGATGCTTTGCTGTCCTCTGCAAAGGTTTCCCCCACCCCAGCGTCGGGCCCCTATTCAGCCTTGGGCAGTTGCTTGCTGCTACTGTGCTGATCTCTGCAGAAGCAGCACAGTAGCAGCAAGCATCTGGTGCCCAAGGCTGAATTATAGGGGCCCGAGGCTGAAGAACTGTCCTCTGCAAAGGTTTCCCCCCGCCACCTAAACATCATGCCCCTATTATTCAGCCTCAGGCACCAGCTACTTGCTGCTACTCTGCTGATTCAGCCTTGGGCACCAGCCGCTTGCTGCTACTGTGCTGATCTCTACAGAAGCAGCAGAGTAGCAGCAAGCAGTTGGTGCCCAAGGCTGAATAATAGGGTAATAGGGGCCTGACGCTGAGGTTGGGGGGGGCCTTTGCAGAGGACAGCAGTGCAGAAGACAGCACCTCAGCGTTGGGCCCCTATTATGCAGCCTTGGATACCAGCTGTCGGGCAACAAGACACAGCTGCTGCTGTCCCCACCTTCCCAGCCCCAGACACCAAGACTCAGCTTCTACTGTCCCCCCAGCTCCAGACACCAAGGCACTAACTCAGCTGCTGCTGTCCCCCCGCAGACACATCTGCCGCTCCCGCCTTGCTCTTCTTCACCTCCACCCACTAAAAAGAAAGCGCCGCCCCCCCAAAAAAAAGAAAAAACCTTCCTGCACGTGAACAGGAAAGTATCAAAATACCGCAATTTTAAAGGGGGGGTCAGGGCTGGAACCATACCAACTCATTTCACATGAACTGTACGGCCGCAGCGGACCCTGCAAGCTCACTCACAGACACCGATGTCCATGTACGGACACCTTGCCGATCCTTGCTCCTGAGTAAGTGTAAACAAAGGCCTGTTTATACAGGAGCTGTTGTCAGTGCTCCTGAACAAGTGTAAACAAAGCCGCAGGCCTGTGGCGTGTTTAGTTGCTCAGCCTCTGCGAGTGCTGAGTTAGCAAACCGCCGCTGAATGTTCTAATGCAAGTAGGCGCTCAGCACTGCTAATTTAGCACTCGCAGCGTGAATGTGGATGCAGAGTGCTGAGTGAGACGGAGAAGGTGGGGACGGAGCACCAGTGGCCATTTTTTAACTGTGGGCACACCTGGCAGCGCTGGAGAAAGGCACCTGAACCCCGACGGAGGAAATCAATTCAGTGTGGGAAGCTACAATTTAATGTTTTGGTGGACGAGCACACTAAATATTCATTGGAAAATGGTATTTATTAGTCAAACATGCAGCCGAAGCTTTCAGTGAAGCTGCTGCAGCGAACGGAAGTTCTGCAGAATAGCTATTCAGCACTTGGCTATGGAACTGAACACGCCTCTTATACAGCAGCTGTTGTCAGCACTCCTGAACAATACAGCAGCTGTTGTCAGCGCTTCTGAACAAGTGTGAACAAAGCCGCAGGCCTGTTTATGCAGGAGCTGTTGTCAGCGCTCATGAACAATTGTAAACAAAGCCGCTGCCCGCCGGCCTGTATATACAGGAGCTGTTGTTAGCGCTCCTGTATAAATATAAACATACCCACAGGGTTGTTAATACAGATGTGCTGTTAACATTCCTGCAATGAATTGTGACCCAGTTGTCATATTTATTATACCATATCAAAGTTTTTTTTACCTTTCTGACTATATTTCATGTTAAACCATATTCAGAGTGCAACATGGTCATATCACTGCCCAGCCAACCCCCTCCCTCTCCCCCCACTTACTTGAATAGAAGGGTTCTTCTTCCTCGTAGGCTGCTGCTCTTTTATAAAACTGGCATGGCTCTGCGTGCCATCCATTGACAGTCCCATCAGCCACTGCCGCAGAGGGTTTTGTAGATCTCAATGGAATACAAGTGTGTGATGTCATCGCATTTGCAGTCCATTCATTCTTCCTCCCGTCCACGTTGCTGAATGTCTGTACCTTGGTACGGACAGGCACGGGAGGAAGAATCTGCAGGATCACCTGTGATCCACTGGTCGCAGTTGCAACTCTTTTCCGACTCCCATGCAAAAAAATAATAAAATGTGCATTTAAACTTTTATGAATATGTGTCCATGGATTTTTTTTTTTTTTAAAGGTGGACGTTAACTTTATCACTCCTGCAATTGTGACCCAGATGTCATGTTTATAATACCATATTAACATTTTTTTATTTATTACCAAAATGTGATACAACGTATTAAAACCTTTTATATATAATTGAAATCAATAATACCAGCCTCTAAGTTTTTTTTACTATCAGTTTTTTTTTTTTACAGCATAGACCAATATACAGCATAAATTATTACAGTTTACATTTTGGTACAAACTGTAGCCATAATATACTGACAGTTTTGAACCCTCAATTGTGGGTGTCTTTTTAACAATGCTCATGTGAAAATTAGGTTTCTGCAGCCAAGTTAGGTGTGGCAGGTTTGTGAAATAAATTATACTCCACTAAAAAGTGCTGTTTATTTAAGTGTTATATTTACTACCGCTCTGATACCGCTAACTGCCTCAAGATGTTTCTTCACCAGCCTCCAGGATAAGCACCAGGATGTAGAATTCTGATGTGCTCAGTTGCTTAGGAACCAAGATCTGACCGGCTGGGAGTGTGACGAGTGTAACCGGCTGGGAGTGTGACGAGTGTAACCGGCTGGAAGTGTGACGAGTGCAACCGGTTGGGAGTCTGATGAGTGTAGCCGCACACCGCAGGGTGAATGTTAGGATGAGACCTCGGACAAGAACTTTGTCATAAAGATGAGACTGCATTTACAAGCAAGCAGAATCCATTGTCCTAGATATGTGTTATTTTAAACTGTAGAGAGCAATGGCATTATACATTAAACATCCCATAGTTTTATGCAATCATTATGCAAAGGAGCTATTAAAAGCACTCATAAAAACATATATACATTTTTATAACTGTACAGAATATGGTATATTTAGAGTTAGATGCAGCCTGCCTTGCTGCCGCCAACACGGGCCCTTTAATCAGAAACCTTTAATGTAAAGGGGCAACCAGAGTCCACTCTTTAGTTTACAGATAACAATGACTGTTAACAATGACAGCTCTTTCTTGCTGCAGGCAATTTTAGCAGCATTAAAATCCACACAGAATTACACACCAGAATGACCTCACAGGCATGAAACAACGTTATAGAAGCATGACTTATATGTGTACAGTCTCTGAACCTTAGTAACATACACGGGGACAAACGTAACATGTGCAGTCTGTACAGCTACACAAGGGCCTACTGGGACTAAGGACCCATTTGCACCAGGTATGAATTGGGTAGGCACCCCTTGGATCCCTATTCAGCTGTGTAACCCCTGTCTCATTAATCCAGGTGGCCTTGGACTTGGACTTAAATCAAAGTTATAGTACACAAATAGCATATAGAAAAAACAATATTCATTATATGCATGTGGTGTCAGTCGATATGGTTTATATATATATTTGTAAATAAATCTGATGATTTTAGAGAATTGTGAATCTATATGATCTTTATTGATGCCACCTAAAAATGTCAAATGTCCTCAAATAGCACTCAAATACACAAAAAAGCAAAAAACAAATAAAAATACAAAAACCCCAAAAAATCAAGTATCCCCCCTTCCCCATAGAAAATCCTACACCCTCTAAATAAAGAAACAAAAAGAGTAGATGTTTTTCAGATTTTGTTTTCTAGCAAAATTTACCTAAGTAGCTCAATGAGCAAAATTTACAGTTTCTGCTTTGACAAACCTTTGCAGACAACAAAATGTATAGTTTTGCTGCAAAATCAATCCCCTCTTCCTTAATTATTTGTAGATATAGAAAGACCATGTATGGTGACTCTGATTTCTCTACACCCATACAAATGAGCACCAGGGGAGTGATATGTAGGAGGAAGGTTATTAAACCATACAATAGCAAGACATTTCTCACACAGCAGAATGCTGTGGTAGCTGCCAATTTACCCCCATCTCTAGGGATAGTTCTTGATTGGTTACATTTTTGTCACTAGTAATTTCTGTCCCTGGGAATTTTCAAGGTTTAAAATACGGATGAGCTTAGGTTCAGACTGAACCCACTCTGAACCTGAGCTCCTCCTAAGCCTGATGAGTCACCCGCCCAAACAGATGCTGGCCATGGCATTCCCTGCCCCACAGCTGCACATAAACAAAGGGGCAGGATGCTTGTACTAACATTATTGACCTTACGTGGCCATAATAGTTCAATGTCATTGACCAAATATAGTTATGTGGTCATATAAGGTCAGTGAAATCACAGCATTCATTCCATTTGCATACGGGCAGGGAATTCCTTGTCTTCAATGTAAAGGGGCAACCAGAGTCCACTCTACATTTGTCTGCCTTCAGTGTAAAGGGGTAAACATAGTCCATTCTACATTCGTTTGCCTTCAATTTAAAGGGGCAACCAGAGTCCACTCTACATTCACTTGACTTCACTGTAATGGGGCAAGCAGAGTCCACTCTAAATTTAGTTGCCTTCAATGTAAAAGGGCAACCGGAGTCCACTCTGCATTCGCTTGACTTCAAGGTAAAGGGGCAACCAGAGTCCACTCTACATTCCCTTGACTTCAATGTAAAGGGGCAACCAGGGTCCACTCTACATTCCCTTGACTTCAGTGTAAAGGTGCAACCAGAGTCCACTCTACATTCACTTGACTTCAATGTAAAGCGGCAACCAGAGTCCACTCTACATTTAGTTGCCTTCAATGTAAAAGGGCAACCAGAGCCCACTCTGCATTTGCTTTACTTCAATGTAAAGAGGCAACCAGGGTCCACTCTACATTTCCTTGACTTCAATGTAAAGGGGCAACCGGAGTCCACTCTGCATTCGTTTGTCTACAGTGTAAAGGGGCAGCCAGAGTCCACTCTATATTTTGTACACCGTTCTTTCATTTGCTGTTGCAGATTGCCGTTTAATAGTTTTTTTGGGTTTTTGTTATCGGAAGCTTAAAAGCATGCTAACAGAGGGTTAGTACAGATTACCTGCAAAGTGATGCAAGAAAAATTAAACTGTGATACAGGAAACTTTCTCTCATCAAACACATGAATGCTATGCTTGTAAAAGAGCTACTTTGTTAACAGTTTGAAACATACTGGAATAAAACATCTTGATGCTCCAGGGTTTCTGGGTTTCATTTGTGTATATAAAAACATATATAGTATGTTTGTTTTTTGAGAATTGCCAATAACCCCCAGCCAGTTAACTAACATGTCCTTATCACTAGTAATTTCCCACTGCAGTAACCCTAATTACATTGCTATAATAAAGTCAATCGAAGCAAGTAACAGAGCAAACACTCTCTGGCACAGAGATTTCTCCAGATTCTCAGAATATTTTGATGATATTATGTACTGTAGATGATAATATATTTAAAGTCTTTGCCATTTTATGTTGAGGAACATTATTCTGAAATTGTTTGACAATTTTTGGGCGCAGCTTTTCACAGATTGGTGAACCTCTGCCCATCTTTACTTCTGAGACACTCCGACTCTCCAAGATGCTCTTTTTATACCCAGTCATGTTACTGACCTGTTGCCAATTAACTTAATTAGTTCTTCCAGCTCTTCCTTGTTAGTACCACATACTTTGCCAGCTTTTTGTTGCCCTGTCCCAACTTTTTTGAGACGTGTTGCTGCCATCAATTTAAAAATTACCTTATTTTTTTTCTTAAAATAGTACATTTTAGCAGTTTAAACATTTGACATTCTATTTTCTATTGTGAATAAAATATGGGTTTATGAGATTTGCAAATAATTGCATTCTGTTTTTATATAGCTTTTGCACAACGTCCCAACTTTTTTGGAATTGGGGCTGTAAATCTGAAATTTGATAAAAATTTTACTGAAAAAAACAAAAGCTGCAAGGGATAAAAAAAAAGGTTAGAAAAATGATTGCAATGGGCCAGAATGGTATATTATTATAGAAAGTGTATTAAAAGGGGGTAAGGAAAAAAAGGTTTAAAGGATTTGTATTGGCATGCCTCATATTTACTCCTAAACCTCCCTCTTACGCTCTAGCTAATGCCACAACGTTATTTTTTTTCTTTTACCAAAAAAATGGGTATTGTATTCTGTTCCTGTGCACTAAATTTCATTTTTACCCTAAAAATACTGGTTTGATGAACATTTGCATAAATACCGTGCAACATAAAAAATTGCAACTAGCAGTTTTTTATTCTACAGGGCCTCTGCTTCCAGAAAATATATAATTGTTTGGGAATCTGAAGCCGTTTTCTAGCCAGAAATTCAGACAGACTTTATCATGTGTGTGTGTGCAAATATTATGAAATTATTATGAAGTGAAATTTTCTCTTTACAGGGAAGAAGAATAAATGGGGGGGGGAATGCATTAGTGACTGACTCACAACAAGCACACAGCAACTCTTGTATTGCAGTGTATTGTGTCTAAACATATGCAGACCCTGATTGCGCGTTTGGTTTACCAAACCTATCCTAAAACTCTAATGTATTTGGGTTTTTTTTAAATACAGAACTATTTTGTGGGATTTTTTTCAATACTTTTTTAAAAGTAATTCATAAATCTACTCACAGCCACGACTGCCCCAAAAGGTCTGACTATACTATAAGAGAATGGCTAGGAAAATAGGTTTGTTGTTTTTCATAAATAAACTATCCATGGAATGCTGGTTTGCAAAGCATCACACTTTGCATTAACCACAAGTGCAGGTGGGGGAAACGAATGCACGCTCAATTATGTGCCATTCTCATCTAATGACTGCCATTTATACTTTACAAAAAATCTGAATCATAACAAACAATAATGATATGGTGTTAAAGGCATTCCACTTCTTTGTGCCATGCTAGGCCATGCTACTCATGGAGCCACCCAACCATACCTACAATTCATCCAGGTTAATATACCTAAGCATAAGAGCAGGGCAGTACCATCCCTGTACAAAAGATACTTGGATGTAGGCTGCCAATGTCCTTTTTAAGATGCAAGGCTCACATTAAACTAACTCAGCTGTCTGTACTCCTAGAAAATTGGACTAAAGAGAATACTTGACCTATACAACTGTATTCCCATGCCTCTAAAAAAAAAGGAAGGAAACCATAGCCTTCTAGGAGAGGCGCAAACAATCTTTTTCTAATGAAGAAGAAAGGTGCCACCCTAGATCAGTACTTTTAATTAGTTGTAGTGTGTTGTAGTAATATGCATGTTACCGCATCACACATTCTAGCATGTTAACATGTCCACATGTTGTGGTGCCTTTTATTTCCAATGAATACATTCGTGCAAAGCACCTACAACTAAATATGCATTGCAACAACCCACAATGTATGGTCAGTGGTGTCACAAGGGGGGTGCGGCACGCACCGTGTGACACCGACATGACTGACAGTCATTTCGGTGTCACCCCCACTAAAAAGTCGGGTACTCTTGTAAGCCCTCAGGGGCAGGGCCCTCCTTCCCATCTTGTCTTGAATTGTATTGTGATTGTAATGTCTTCCTTATATTGTAAAGCGCTGTGCAAACTGTTGGCGCTATATAAATCCTGTATAATAATAATAATAATAATAATAAAAGTACTCGGTCAAGGACTGAGAGCCCGACAGTTGACGAGAGAGGAGGAGACCCAGCGGGATAAGGCACCTTATTCTTCTGGGTGAACGTCCCTCCTCTTTTTGTCGGCATCCATCACCAAGATGCCCGCCGACAGGTAAGCATGCACGCCGTCATTACACGTGTGTGTGGTGATGTCATGCACGTGTGATGACGTCCCAGCAGCCTCCAGGTGACATCACGGCTGGGAACGCCCCTGTGCATAGTAATGCATTACCATGCGTGATGTTGGAATAAAAGGTGCATATCCATTTTTTGGGTTGTTTTGGAGTGTTGACAGCCTAATAATTTCAACTGACTGACTTAACACGATGTGTGACATTAAACACTGCATCAAAACATGTGGTGTGAATGAACCCTAAAGATGAACTCCAAGAAAACTGCTGAATATATAGATGGAACTGTATAAACTGACAAAGGATTTGTATTTATGTCCATCTGGTCCTGAGATTTACACAGTTCTGCCACACCACTCAGCCCTCTTTTCCCTCCCCCAGCTTTTGACTGGACAGTGAGAAGAGAAGCAGCACGCTGATAAGGTCGTCTCTCTGTCGCTTAGATCTCTCCTCCTATCAGCAAATTACTTGCCATCATGTGCTCCTTGTCAGTGGCGTAACAATAGCCATAGCGACCCAGGCGGCCGCTATGGGGCCCGGGCCCAGGGGGGCCCGGCCAGGACACCCCCCTGATGCCGTGCGGGCCGCCTGGGTCGCTATGGGTTCGAACGCACCACCGTTCAGATCACCGTGATCTGTGCAGCGCTGCGTTCTAACGCCCCTGCTCCTTGTCTCCCTGTCTGAGCTCTGCTGTTAAATGGATTGTAAGAGTCTGATGCCAAATTAAAATCAGGCACTTACACTGATTGAAATTTTAAAAAATATAAAAAATAGGATGTTGCTTTCAATCGTGTCTTTAATATCATTCTGAAGTTCAGCTAAAAATAACATGTACATTCATTTATACTGCAGGCTAGCTCTACAGGGTGCTGTGAGATTCTTACTAGTTTTAGGGAATAGGACTCATTCACATCAGTGTGTTGCAGTAACATGCATAAAATGCACACACAAAGCGGTAACGTAGCATACACATGTTGGTGCCTTGTGGTTCCATTCATTTTGAATGGCATCCCAACTCACTACCAAAATGCACCTACACTGAAACTTATGATGTGCATTGCAAAGGATGAAGCATGAACTACATTTTCTTCCTTGAGGGGCCCCATTCATTTTTAATGGGTTGCAAGCACGTCACAATGCACCTCAATATACGAAAACGTATGTATTGTGCCGCAGTCTGGTGTGGTGTGAACCAGTCCTAATTGAATAAAACTTACCTCAAAACCCCAAAAACACCAGGGCCTCTTCCCCTGAGATCACGGAAAGAGAATGTTTTTTTATAGAGGCTTCATGGCCGGGTAAAGATAGAGAATATAAATCCCAATACTAAAAGCCAAGATTATAACAGGATGAACTGAATTATGGTACGTGTACATTGCAAAACGAACACTATCATGTTTCTCATCTCATAAAAGGTAATATGTGTAATCTGAAGCTGAAAAACAAATAATAATGAGCCATGATCTTATGTTTTTTTCGTATTAGAGTTGTAAGGTTATAACTGAGCAGCTACATACACAGCTCAACTAATATATAGGAACTGTTTTACCTGCTCAATGATTTGTAATTCCACAAAGCTATTCAAATTATCCAGACACCCCTACTAGACATCACAGTAAAATCCTCAACCACCACTATAACAGCACAGCTTGGTCAGGGACTCATCCCCAGCGTGCTGATTGGACGATGAAGGATCAGCAATACACCGATGAATCATCCCACGTCTAAAGCTTGCCATACACCTATAGATTATCTGCAGATTTTCTATGGTCAGATGGAAAACGTGCAACAGATTCCTCCATCTACCCTAAATTGTGTGGATGTAGGAATCTCTCACTGTGCCAAGCTTCAGCATCTTGCGAGTCGGCCCCGCTGGCTGTACAATCTGATTGGATGCAGGCATTGGTCAGGTATTTTGATGGCCAATGGGGCCGACCAGCAAGATACTGAAGCTTGGCCCAGTGGGAGATTCCTCCATCCACACAGTTTAGCGTAGATGGAGGAATCTGTTGCACTTTTTCCATCTGACCATAGAAAATATGCAGATAATCTATAGGTGTATGTATAGGTGTATGCAGTGGCGGACCTGCGGAACAAAGGGCCCTGGTGCAAGATATTTTCGGGCCCCCCGCAACCCCCGCAAGCATTCCTGAAATGCAGAATGGGACCTGCTATATAGCACTACAAATACCAGCTGTATTTTATACAGCATGTCCATCAGTTGGGCTAAATAATAATAATAATGATTTTATTTAATAACTTACCTTCACCTCTTCTGGCTGTTTTCTGGTGGGGGAGGCTGCAGAAAAACACACCAGTGTGTGTGTGTCCATCTCAGACAACGCGCCTGTGTAATTAGGCGGCTGTTTGCTGGGTCCTCACGGCCGAGGCCCAGGGCTGCCACCTGAAGTGCCTGCCGGATACTCCATCAGATACTCAGCTGTAGGGAGAAATACAGGAGGTAATTACAGAGTAAGAGTTCATGGTGTATAGCCAGAGTAAGAGATCAAGAAGATACATTTAAACTGTCTATATACCATAATCTCTTACTCTGTCTATACACCATGAACTCTTACGCTGTCTATACACCATGAACTCTTACTCTGTCTATACACCATGATCTCTTACTCTGTCTATACACCATGATCTCTTACTCTGTCTATACACCATAATATCTTACTCTGTCTATACACCATGAACTCTTACTCTGTCTATACACCATAATATCTTACTCTGTCTATACACCATGAACTCTTACTCTGTCTATACACCATGATCTCTTACTCTGTCTATACACCATAATCTCTTACTCTGTCTATACACCATGATCACTTACTCTGTCTATACACCATGATCACTTACTCTGTCTATACATCATGAACTCTTACCCTGTCTATACACCATGATCACTTACTCTGTCTATACACCATGATCACTTACTCTGTCTATACACCATGATCTCTTACTCTGTCTATACACCATGAACTCTTACTCTGAATATACACCATAATCTCTTACTCTGTCTATACACCATAATCTCTTACTCTGGATATACACCATGAACTCTTACTCTGTCTATACACCATGATCTCTTACTCTGTCTATACACCATGATCTCTTACTCTGTCTATACACCATGATCTCTTACTCTGTCTATACACCATGATCTCTTACTCTGTCTATACACCATGATCTCTTACTCTGTCTATACACCATGATCTCTTACTCTGTCTATACACCATGATCTCTTACTCTGTCTATACACCATGATCTCTTACTCTGTCTATACACCATGATCTCTTACTCTGTCTATACACCATGATCTCTTACTCTGTCTATACACCATGATCTCTTACTCTGTCTATACACCATGATCTCTTACTCTGTCTATACACCATGAACTCTTACTCTGTCTATACACCATGATCACTTACTCTGTCTATACACCATGATCACTTACTCTGTCTATACATCATGAACTCTTACCCTGTCTATACACCATGATCACTTACTCTGTCTATACACCATGATCTCTTACTCGGTCTATACATCATGAACTCTTACTCTGTCTATACACTAGGACTGGTTTACCTGGACACATAGATTAAGCTGTTCCAGTGAGTTTACCAAGTCAAGTTGTCGTGCACATTTGACACCTGGGAGAATAATGGAACTTTGCACATTGATCCTTGATTGCTATTGGTTACCACAGTTTGTGCGATATAATGACCTGTATTTAATTACCACAGATATATTATTGCACATTTTAAAGAAATGTATCAGTTGCCATTGGTTTACCACAGATGAACATTTGCATAATTTTATGAATTGTGTTGGCCAATACTGGTTCTTATAAATGATTGTTGCAAAGTTTTATAAACTGCAGTAAAAACGTTGATAGAGTTGATTTTGCACCCTGATAACGTTTTATTAAGGCCCGGTTCCCACCTGGGCGTTTTTCCGCGCGTTCATACTCGCGGAAAAACGCTCAAACAGGGAAATGCCATTATTTTCAATGTGCATGGTTCCCATCTGGGCTTTTTTCCGCGAGTACGAACACACGGGAAACCGCCCTACGCCCAAAGAAGTACATGTACTTTTTTGGGGCGTTTTGGTTGGGCGTTTCCATTGGGATACAGCCAGGTAGCCCTCGGAAACGCTCGTTTGTCGCACGTTTTTTACCGCGAATCGCGGTAAAAACGCGCGCCTCGAAAGCGCGACAAACGCGCATATTCAATACGCCTAGGTGTGAACCCAGCCTAAGAAGGCACTCAAGACAACTTGTTTATATCTGCATGACACTAATTTTGTTTACGTATTTTTGTTGGTATTATACATCCAGTAGGATTTCTTGATTTTGAGATGACTTAGGTAGCTGTTACCTAGTGACCATTAAAATAGGAAAGCTGTGTCCACGCAATTATAGTTTTCCTAGATCCCTGGTGGATAATATCAAGCAGCTGTAGTCCAGATGCACACCTGAGCGCAGGATAATACTATTCCTTTGTACTGTATACATGCCAACATTCATTTATTATAGTATGAGGCAAAGTAGGTGGCTACCTCCATGTACCCAAAGTTTGCCCAAGCACAGCCGTAGGGCTTGCGTAGAAAGGCTTCATATTCAAAAATGAGTCAATGGCACTATACTTTCATGTGCTTCAAAGATGCTTCCACTCACGTCTACATTGCTTTTGTTAGCCTTTTAGTTGCTTTAAACACCATGAACTCTTGTTCTGTCTGTACACCATGAACTCTTACTCTGTCTATGCACCATGAACTCTTACTCTGTCTATAAATCATGAACTCTTACTGTCGTTACACCATGATCTCTTACTCTGTTTATACACCATGAACTCTTACTGTCGTTACACCATGAACTCTTACTCTGTCTATACACCAGGCCTTGGCCAAAAAATAGGTTCAAGAGCCTTCTGTATGTGATCTAGTAGGCTGCAGGGTATGTTCTCCTGTTTATCTCCTCGATCTGAAATTCTACCTAATGCCTCACTCAGACAGTGTCCATCTGCAGTGAATCGTTTTTTAGAGGGCGGTGGAGGAGCGATTGTCCAGCATTCAGGAGGCCATGCTGCCGCCTCCTGAATACAGTTTTTTTTAATTTTCTCTCAATAGGATTTTCTATGGAAATATCATGCCACAAACTCGTACCTGGGTGTGGCCTGGTCCCATTAATTCTAATACAAGCAACATCGCCTGTGAAAAGCTACATGCTGTATATTTTGTTTCTGCCCCTTAATGTAAAGCATTGCAGCCACAGCAATATATACAACACTCTGGCCGCAGTGCTACTATTGCAGTGGGCAGCTGAGGGGTGGTAAAACTGCAAATCCACCACACAGTTTTACCGCCTATGTGAACTAAGCCAATAGAGGGATGGTAGCTCCTATTAGGCCTAAATGTTTCTTTAAGTATCATCCACTACTATGCTTCTGAACTAACATGATAGCTGAGCTCAGTACAAGAGACAGTTACTTGTATGACTGAATCATCTAGCTGTCATACACTGAGCTCACTTTTTACAATGCTACTTTGTACCCAATTCTTGAATCATCTCCATCTGAAAGTACCTTATCACAATGTGCTGCTTCTGAGAGGGACAGACAGCAAATATGATATTTCCGCTCTCAATATGTGACTTTTTATGGCTGTAACTATGATCTATTTGGTGTACAAAAATAGGATCAAGAGAGCATAATGGCAGAGGAACCAAATAGGGTGTGTTCATGAAATGCAACTTCTGCTTTTGTTTTGTTTTTTGTGTTGGGGAAGGTCTGGAACATTTGTTATGTTTTTTTTTTATTTTTATCTGTGTCCCATTGCTTCAAACAAGAAAGGAGAGAGGAAAACACAACAGGGATGCAAACAACAATTAAAACCTAGTAAAGGTTCAAAATCTGCCCCAAGCTGTCCAATATATGAAGTCATTTTGGCTGGTGTTCAAGATATAATGTGATTTACTGCTAAGGACCATGTAAGTTTGCAGTTTTGTGTAAAGTCAGGTTTTTATTGGTATCTGTGGCCCCATTGGGAATATTTTCTACAACTTTCTGTTCTGGTGACATTGTTGTCAGCTGGGCAGGAACTGAAGGGAAATCTCCTCAACAAGGTCATAACAGTTATAAAAAATGTTTTTATTTTTTTAAAGTGCACCTGTTACTTTTCAAGCCAAAGAAAAAGGTTCCTAATATAGCTTACCTCTTCTGCTACTAATACTGTACTTACCTTTCCCACACTACTATCTGCTCCATTTGCTTAGCAGAGCCTTGAGTAGGAAACCCTGTGTATGCTGCACTTCAGTTTGTTGTGGAACTTATACAGGGCTAAGGACTTTCATCCCACATGCTGTTATTTAGACTCGGCAACTAGCCATTCAGGTGCTAAGCACTGCATCATGAGAGAAAGGGGAGAAGGTCAAATGCTCTCCCATACCCAGAAGTACTAAGTATTCAGGATCTGGTTGACAAATAGAGCAGCAGGAAATCACAGGGAAAGTAAGTATAAGTACCCGTGGAGGTGGGCTAGAAAAATGGAGTGATACAACCATTTGTTGGCAGTGATCTTATTTGTAGCACACAATTTCAATGTCTCACAAATAAGCTAGCAAGAGGTAAACTCACTAATCAGCATGAGAATAATAGCATGTGTGTATTTTATCTTTTATTAGAGGTCAGTACGTTTATGGTTGGCTTCCAAATGTTAACCTGGCAGTGGGAGTCAGTGTTTTGGCACTAGATAACTTTAATGACATGTATTTTGCACTTATCACACCCCAAAAAGAAAAATGAATAGTCACTAATAGACCCTTAAAGGCACTCTGCTGCTTCCAAAAAAGAAAAAAAGATTACAGTGCCTATAAAAGAAATGCTATGTCCTGTAGTGACATAAGGGCTGGCAGGAAGAAGCATGGAATGTAGAGGGGAACAGGGCTTCGCAATGTCACTCTGGGAAGTACTGTCCGATTGCTCAGACAGTGGCAGCTCTGCAACACAGCTAAGAGTGGCAATGTGGGCAGCAAGACAGGCAAGTAATCACTGTGCTCTTTTACTGCAGAAGAGAAATATTAGCCTCAACAACTCCCATAAACCTAATGTTGAACCTGAGCCTAACATGCATGTTGAAAATTATACCACCAGGAATATCTTAAGAATAATACCAGATCCAAGACATTGTTCTCTAACACCCAAGGTGAAGATGCAGAGGTGCACTGTTACCCCCCTAGTGATAAAGGCATTTTGAAAACCTTGTTTCATCAGTTGTCCCTCCCCTATAAGCTGGAAGCCATCAAGTCTTAGCTTTAGTCAATGAGGACATCTATTATAGGTATGAACCAATAAAAGGTGCGAGGCGGTATAGGTTTTAACTCTTGACTATAGAACCTGGTTCAGATTGGTATAAAACCGAGTCATGTGGTTTTAGGGCACCTACAGTGATTTGAAAGAGAATGTTTACAATTTTAAAGCATATATATACTATATTGTGGCTAACTAGTCTTTGGATGTACTGGCTATGTTTTTTTGTGGCTTTATTCTCCTTTACTCTTACCTAGTGACCCTGAAAATAGCACACCTTCTGTTCCTTCATGTCTACACTCATTTCTGCACTATATCTATGGAGGAAGCCATGGGTGTCATACAGATTAGACTTTAAACATGTTTGCCTTTGTTCATCTCCAGGGGCTGACTGGCAACTTTTAGCCCAGGGGGCAAATAAAACCCAGAGGCCCATGGTGCAGCAACTTGGCCCCCCTCCCCTGCATTCTCCCCGCCCGTCTGCCACTTTTGCCATCCATGTAACAGTAGTATGAATGGTCGGGTGATGTGAGGACTCCTAGTAAGTCCATGAAAGGACGACTGGCTAGGTGATGGTGCTCTCCTCCCACTGGGCTCCCTACATGGTTCTGGCTTTACTCCTCTCCATGTCCACTACTTAGGCACTCTCGCCCACTGTAGACCCGCCGCTGGCTGTCCATGCTTCTGGGCTGTGAGCTGTGGGAGGTTAGTGGGAGGGGCCGGACAATGTCAAAGTCAGTGTTCTATAACTTTTCTCGATCCTATACATGTTCTCGACTATGTCACTTCCAGTGGAGCCGAGTCATCTGAATCAGCTGTTTTCATGACCCCCTTTCTTCATGACATGCGCACCTGGAAGTGACGCGGTCCAGAAATTTATCGGTTGAGGAAAATTATAGCACAGTGCTGTGCGCGTGTACGACTGCTGTGAACCTGGTAGTTCTGCCACTAACTCCAAGCTGAAGAGGGACTACAAATCTCAGCACATTATACAGTAATGCAGAATAATACCACCAGCTATAGAGGACTATAAATCTCAGAAATACATTGTACAGCATTGCAGAATGGTATTGGCTATAGAGAACTACAATTCCAAGCAATATATTACACAACAATGCAGAATACCATCAGCTATAAAGGACTAAAAAATCCCAGCAATAATGACTACCAACAGCTATAGAGAACTACAATTCCCAGCAATACCATTATACAGCAATGCAGAATGACATCAGCTATAGAGGACTACAAATCTCAGCAATACATTATACAGCAATGCAGAATAATATAAAGCTACATACTCTGTTGCTCTGGGTTCACCGCCCGATGTCTCCAGGGTCTCAGGAGGGTTGTGCGGGCTCTCACCAGGGGTCAAGAGAGTTTCACAGGTGCGTGTGGGTGCAGCAGAGGCGGCTCCCTAATTAGGCTCTCAGTTGTAGTCCTCCATAGCGGTTGGTATTCTGCATTGCGCTGTATAATATATTATTGCTGGGATTTGTAGTCCTCTATACAGCGCAATGCAGAATACCACCAGCTATAGAGGAGTACAACAAATCCCAGCAATAGTACATTACTGTATACCTGAGCAGTCTTCCAGCAACTTGCTTCTGACATCGGGTCTGTCTGTCGGTGGCTGTCATCCCCTCACACCTGCTCCTCCTTACTTCTCCCCGCGTCCCTGTGCCAATCATGGATGTAGGCAGGCAGTGAGTGTGAGGCAGGGAGGAGGTGTAGCGTGTGGATGTAGGCGGGCGGGTCTAGCAGCGGCAAGCGTGAGGCAGGAAGGAGGTGCGGCATGTGGAGCGTGGATGCAGGTGGGTGGGTCTAAAAGCGGCAAGCGTGAGGCGGGGAGGAGGTGCGGCGTGTGGATGCAGGCGGGTGGGTCTAGCAGCGGCAAGCGTGAGGTAGGGAGGAGGTGTGGCACGCAGCGTGTGTGGAGCTGTGAACAGGGCCAACTAATCGAAAGCCGATAATCGATGATTGAAAACTTGGAGAACTTTTTCAATCATCGATTATAATCGACTTGGTCGATTAGTTGTTGCAGCTCTACATTAATCCCCGATTTCTGGGGACAGTCCCCGAATTGAGGAGACCGTCCCCAGACAAGCTATGTCTCTGGGAACATAAAATAAAACATTTTTGTTTTTTTTAAATACTCACCTGATCCACCGCCAAGTGCAGCCTCCCGTCTCCCACGCTGTCAGAAGCTTGCGCGCCCTGGGTGCAGCTTCTGAGAAGATACGCTATTAGTGTAGCGAGGAAACTGGCTGCGCATTTTGCAAAGCGCCCGCTACGCTAATAGCGTATCTTCTCAGAAGCTGCACTATGTAGTTTCTTTACTTGCTGAAAATGTTAGGAAAATACTAATAAATGGTAGTTCTTGCAGGACATACAAAAAGGTGGCTATTATAGAACATGTATTATAGAACATATAAAAGCAGATACCATTAAACATACTAGAACATAAAGAACAGCCATCGCTTTTCACAAATGTTTTCAAAGAAAAATGGTATCCCCAGTACCACTTGGCATCATGCTAAGCCCTCTGCACACTGTGCATGTCCTGACCTCTTGCTGTTGTAGCTGAAAACCTGATACAGTGTAACACTATTCACAGTTATGAGTACAGTGTAAAACACACACAACTCCTTGATGCAGTTCTGGACGCTGGGCGAGTAGTTGTTTTCTACATGTAGCTCTGCTTTGTGCAAGCAGTGCTTAAGCCTTGTTCACACCAAGCGCGCTCCAGGAGCAGAGCAGATCTGTTACAGACCGGATCAAAACTGCGTCCAATGTATTCCAATGGTATTTTGGGTTCTAGTTCACAACGCAGCGTTCAGTTCCAGAGCATGTAAAAAAACTGCAGCAAGCTCTATTTTACCTGCTCTGGAACGCATGCAAACACATCAAAAATGCATGCAAACGCCCTGGAACGCACAGAAAGCCCATTTTAAACTAAAAAAACAACAACAAAAACAAATTTTTTGTAAAAACAAAAATGTCCCAGAACGCATCAAAAATGCGGCAAAGAACGCGGCACATCCCACTGCACTGCGTGTGCAGAAACTAGTGCAGATCTGGTCTGCATTTGGTGTGAACAAGCCCTAAATCTACAGTGGGGAAGCCGCCACTTGTTTTGTACAAGTGATCCTTACGATGACGTCGAGATCACTTGTATGCAGTCTGTCAGGTCTGTTTAAATAAAAATTAAAAAAAGTTTTAAAAAAATAATACAAATTAAAAAATTAAAAAAGTAATGAAAAGGAAAAAACAAAAACAAAAAAAACCCAACCCTGCTGCCCCCGCCAACTGGTTGCTATTAGACATGTGCGATTCGTTTCGTTCCGAATCGAAATTCGGACGCATTTTCGGAAATTCGGACATTCGGATGCATCCGAATTCCGAATCCGAATTCCGAATCCGAATTCCGAATCCGAATTCCGAATCCGAATTCCGAATCCGAATTCCGAATCCGAATTCCGAATCCGAATTCCGAATCCGAATTCCGAATCCGAATTCCGAATCCGAATTCCGAATCCGAATTCCGAATCCGAATTCCGAATCCGAATTCCGAATCCGAATTCCGAATCCGAATTCCGAATCCGAATTCCGAATCCGAATTCCGAATCCGAATTGACTTTCACACACGAATCCTGAAAAACGAAATAACACAAATCCGAATTTAAAACGAAACTAAACTAAACAAATTTTTTGGCAGTGCACATGTCTAGTTGCTATTCTCCATTTGGGTGGGGTGGGGGGTGGGGAGTTTGTCACGGAGGATGGTCGCATTGAAGAACCTGGCCCTGGGGTTAAGACAGGTTAGTGGTAAGGGTTAGGTGGTTAAGATCAAATATTAGGGTAAGGGTTAGAGCTAGTGTATGGGTTACGTGCTAGATATTAAAGTGCTTTGCCCATGCAGACTCACTTAGTTACCCATGTTACCACCACTTACACTCATCTTCCCTTCTTTCAAGCTTTGTTTTCTTACTAGAAGGAAGAGACAAAGTCTGTGTACAGTAAGCTCCAAGTCATCTAGTTAGAGGTTACACAGGGGTGCTTCTCTTCACTGTAGGCAATTGTGCAAGGGACAGTAAAGCAGATAATTTAGTGAATCTGATTTTTTTGTCCTGCATAGGCTAACAACAGGTTTATTTTGTTGGTTTAAGGTTGTATGTTAAGAATTAAGGTTCCGTTCACACCAGCAGCTGCATAGAACGGTGTGCTCTCTCTAGGCTGCTGTGCCGATGCACTGGTAACTTTTTTGGAAGTACTTTATTTAAAAATTTACATTTCCCATCACTTTTTCTTCCAGTGACAATGGTAACAAGGACAAATAAAGTGAGTAAATCTTTCCAGTGGGGTGACAAGCAGCCATTTAAGAATTATGGGGAGAGTAACACAATGTTAAGGAGTCAGGAGTAAGTAACTCAGAGTTCAGGGGTCAGGAGTAAGAAATGCAGAGTTCAAGGGCAGTAGTAAGTAATGCAGAGTTTAGGGGGCAGTAGTAAGTAACACAGAGTTCAGGGGTCATGAGTAAGAAATGCAGAGTTCAGAGATCAGTAGTAAGAATGTAGAGTTCAGGGGTCAGTAGTAAGTAATGCAGAGTTCAGGGGTCAGTAGTAAGTAATGCAGAGTTCAGGGGTCAGTAGTAAGTAATGCAGAGTTCAGGGGTCAGTAGTAAGTAATGCAGAGTTCAGGGGTCAGTAGTAAGTAACGCAGAGTTTAGGGGACGGTAATAATAAAGTGTTCAGGGGAAAGTAATAAGTAATACAGAATTCCGAGATCAGTAGTAAGTAATGTAGAGTTCAGGGGTGAGGAGTAAGTAATGTAGAGTTCAGAGATCAGTTGTAAGTAATGCAGAGCGCAGAGATCAGTAGTAAGTAATGCAGAGTTCAGGGATCAGTAGTAAGTAATGTAGAGTTCAGGGGACAGTAATAAGTAAGGCAGAGTTCAGGTGACAGTAAGTAATGCAGAGTTCAGGGTATGGTAATAATGCAGAGTTCAGGGGACAGTATTAATGCAGAGTTTATATCAGTATTAAGTAATGCAGAGTCCGTGGGTCAGGAGTAAGTAACACACAGTTCAGGTGATAATAGTAAGGCAGAGTTCAGGGGACAGTATTAATTCAGAGTTTAGAGGTCAGTAGTAAGTACCGCAGAGTTCAGGGGACAATAGTAATGCAGCGTTCAGGGGCCAGGAGTAAGTAACGCAGAGTTCAGGGGACAGTAGTAAGGCAAAGTTCAGGGGTCAGGAGTAAGTAACACAGTTCAGGTGACTGTAGTAACGCAGAGTTCAGGGGACAGCAGTATGGAAGAGTTCAGGGGGCTGTCCCCATACCAACCCTGCTCAGCACAGGTCCAGCCACACATGGGGGTCATGACAAGCCCCCGAGCACAAGAGGATGGTGCTGGGTACTAGAGGCAGCCCTTACAGCATAACGTAAGGTGTCCTGGTGCATGTATGGATGGGCTGCTTCATGTACTAAGCTGTCTATATATGAATGAACTGCATTCACTGCCGCTGGGGACGTTTGTTTTCCGGGGACTAACCTGTTTAAAGGGGGACAGTCCCTGTGATTTTTGGACTAATGGTACTGTGGGATCAGGTGGAGTAAAGGCTGCTCTAGGACCTGGGGGAGCCCTATCCTGCCTCCCACTAGGATACACCTGTTCAGCAGCCTGATCAATGTCCCTGAGCTCCTCCTTGGTGTGCAGGTAACGCTTTGTGCCCTGACTCCTCCTGTGTGCCGCTCGCTGACTGCACCCTCCTTCTACCGACATCAGATCATTTCCTGAATCATTTAAGTGTGCTCAAAGATCAGCAGCAGCTCTGACAGCCTGCAAGTTCCTCTCCGCCGACTCGCTGGACTGACTGGAGCCCGCACAGAGGTAAGAGCTGTCTCTTCTCACCGCTCCGGTCCGATCACTCAGACAATCGCCAAGGCACAATGGGTTAATGATGAACGGTACAAAGAACATTGGGCTCCGATCGGCTGTCACTTTGGGATAGGTGTGTGTGTGTGTGTCATCATTGGGAATACATAACGTATCCTTCTCACGTGTGTCATCCCATTGGTCCTGGCATGTTCCTAGAATCGTTTTACAATATATAGATCTGGAATAATTGTGTTTTTAGAGACAAGAGTAGTGTGATGCCAATGAAAAGTGTCTGTTGTGCATTTGTATGCTTAGCAACAGAATGACCGATTCTTATGTACTTCATCATAATGCCAGACATTAATAATTGTGCTGAGTAGGTGATCACTGCCAACAGGTCATCCTAATACATTGCTCAGGTTGACTTGTTCAAGTCAAAGAACAAGTCCAATTGGGATCTGGCTGTTCAGGGTTACTGCACTTGCTGTGCATGCTGTCATTCATGTTTGTGCTGATTTCATTAATAAGATATTAAGTAGCCAGATGAGCTATAAAGTAGTAGAAACTTCCCTATACGAGTTATTTTACCAGAATATAAATTGCTACCACACAAAAATTAGTGGAAAATGAAATGAGGCAAAATTCCATTGGGTACACAGACATCAATTAAAAGTTGATGGATCTTCTAGCCTGCTCCCTTTTCAAAGCTGGTCATAAAAGGATTCAATATCGGCTGATTCATCAGGAATGCCATCCGTGGGTGACACTGCCTGAACCTAACTTGACGAACGTCTATATAAAAAAAAATTATTGACTTTTGTCAAAGGAGCCAATAGTGATTGCAGCCAATCAGTCCACCTACTTTTTTTTAAAAAACTTCCCATCAAGTGCAGTGTTGACACTGAGACATGAGGGGAAATATTCAACAGGGACATAGGAAGCTATTAGAACTCTTGCCTGCCCTTTCCATGAAAAAAAGTTTACTTTACTTTAATTCTGAATAAATACAAAGACCCTATAGTATGGTGTAAATGTGCAAACTCCGGTAGCTCATAGCAACCATCAACAAGCCTCTCCGATTGTTCTGATTGGGAAATCTGATTAGCTGCTTTGCTGCACTTTGATCATTGCCATTACTCTTTCTGGTCACTTATGAGATAAGACGGCTTGATTTACCTCTCTTCTTGGTGTTCAGTCCACTCTACAGTTACAGGCAGCAATACTGTGTATTCTGCCATCTCAGGTTATAGTGCAAATAAATGAACTTGGAGAAATGTATTAGGGTATGTTAAAACATTGAGATCCCTCGTGAAAAGTGCCATAAAAGTCTAGAGGTGTCTATAAACTTTACACTTACATTCCCATTGCAGTAATTGTGACAATGTATGGAAGGGGCTCTTAGATCGCCTTGTTCACACCCATCTGTTCGGTGCCTTTTTCGCCTTTTTTTTTTTTTTTTCTTTCCTTTACTGACGTGGAACATTCTCTTTTGAGGTGAGGTTGAAAGGTGCAGTTGCAGTAAAGGAATTTCTGTCCACCTTGTTGGCTGATTCATTCAAATTCACAATCACTGTGAAGATCTGGGATGAACTCTGAATATTTGAATTAAATTATATTGGCAGTGATATTTTGTTTTAGTGTTGAAGGAGCTTTGGAGTGTGAAGAAGCACAGTAATTTATGCTTATTTTCGTTGCTTCTGCATACTTGAAAATGCATCTCAAATAACTGCGATGAACGATAAACAGTTTTGGTACCTCCTTGGTAACATCTTCACAGGGAAATATTTCTTATGATTCTGTACATTAAAATTTAGTCACATAACAAGGATATTCATTTAAAGTAAAATTTGTCTAGAAAAAAATATCGGGGGCATTGGTGTACCCCTGAAAATGCTAATTGCCTGACTGTTACGCTCACTTGCTGCTGCAATAGTCCCTGAGTTACTGACACGCGCATGCACGATGTCACGGTGGGGTGTCACCGGTCTCGGCTCCAGGTGACACCCAGCATCGGGACGCCCCTGTCGTTGTTGACTCAAAGCGTTGGGAAGTATTGAAGCAATGAGGCGGTTGTAGCGGTTTCGGGAGAGGACAGCAGAAGTCTTGTGTATCAATATTTTTTTTTATATAGACCTACAATAAAAAAAATATGTGTAAAGGTAACATCTAGAAATGTTAATACCCCGAAAATGTTAATAATGTTTCCCCGAAAATAAGACAGTGTCTTATATTTTTTTTTCCCACGAAAAAAGGCACTAGTTCTCATTTTCAGGGGATGTCTTATGTGTACCTGGCTGCAGCTGTCCGATATCCGCTCGTGCGTGTGGGTGGGCGTGCGTGCGGGAGGGAGCTGCGGCCGCTCTCAGCTCTAATGCCGTCCAGGGAACCAGACAGGTGGGCGGGGGGGTTCGGGAGGGAGCTGCGGCCGCTCTCAGCTCTAATGCCGTCCAGGGAACCAGACAGGTGGGCGGGGGGGTTCGGGAGGGAGCTGCGGCCGCTCTCAGCTCTAATGCCGTCCAGGGAACCAGACAGGTGGGCGGGGGGGTTCGGGAGGGAGCTGCGGCCGTGACATGTAAAATGTAATTATACGGTGCAGCTACCCCGAAAATAAGACCTAGCGTGGTCAGGGATTTCTGTAATATAAGACCTACCACCGAACTAGGTCTTATTTTCGGTGGTAGGTCTTATATTACAGAAATCCCTGAAGATAGAGCTAGGTCTTACTTTCGGGGTAGGTCTTACTTTCGGGGAAACACGGTAGTGCCTAAGCAGTATCCTGAAAGATGTGCCTTTTTTGTCTTGAATTCCTCCTAAAAAGAAATGGTGCGCTTCCTGGTATGTGATTGTGCCTGGGCTATCCTGTGCAAACAGCCTCATATCTGTACATCTGTAGTGTGAGATCTAAGGTACTGCTGCCTCTTACTGCTAGTCTCAGGACATTTTGGAGTGAGATTTGATGTTACTACTGTGCTTCTCACTGTTCTCCTTGCTGAAGGCTCTGAGATGAGAAAGCAAAGCATTGCCTCACCTTTATATATGGACAAATGCAGAATAAGCAAGTCCGCAATGGGGAAAGGATCCTCTGCAGGGAGACCACATGCAATAATGAGGACTAGTCTTTTGCCTTCTGGCTGCATTTTTTGGGGGCACAACTTCCAGAGTTCTGTTCCTTTTTTTTTTTTTTTTTTTTTTTTTAAGTTGAACTGCAGCCAGATTTAAGATGCTCCTATATTTGCCATATCTTATTGAAGGGAGGAGGACATCACCCTCGCCTAGGCGCCATTGGCAGAAACCAAGGGAAATGGGAGTACATTATCTAACCTTTTCCTCTACAGGCATGGTGTTTTTTGTTTTTTACTTTTCTTTTTTTTTCAACATTTCAGCAAGGGGGGACATTTAAAAAGTGTACCATGCTTTTTAGGTGCAAGGTCATGCTGGAAATACACATCATAAAAACAGAGTGAGCAGATAAATACATGTGTCTATAGGATAAGATAAGAATATATCTGTATTTTATGTCTTTTTCTTGCTGACTGTAGTAATATTCAAAGAGTATGGACACAAATGTAATAATAAATATTGGGCGAGTTGAAAATTATTCTTAAAAGCATGTGTGCTTGTGAAAATGTATTATGGGGGTATACTCTGTCTGACTTTCCCCATAGAGCATAAAGTGTAACCCCAGCCAGAAAACTTTTTTTTGGGAGTGGGTTAGAACTACTGTTGAATTGAATTGCTGTCAGTGTACTTGCAGGGGAGATTACCTCTCACTTCCTGTGTGGGCATTTGGACATGAAGGGAGTAGAAGCACCCAAGTGGTGATGCACAGAATGATGACTTATTAGAACCCCTGTCAGGTTTCCACTGTTGTCTTTGTCTCTATTCAAGAGATTCCCTTACTTCTTATGTGGTTACTAGGACAGGAAATGAGGCCACAATTGTCCCCAGTGGGACAAAGTAGTAAATGCTGTGAGAGATTCTATCTCTTCCCCACTCTAAACATGACTCAATTAAAAAAAAAAAAAAAAAACAGCTAGAGTTTTACTTTGACATGTATCTAAAGCCAAAAAAAATGTTTTAGATAAAAAGGTTATAACCTCTGTCAGGCTTTTAGGCCCCATTCACACTGAGCTGATTTCCACCGCGATATTGTGCATTTTCTATTGAACAGCTTCATGCCACTCGTCGCGTGTCGCTTGTGCGGAACCCTTTTTCTCGCGGATGTTGCGTGATATTTCTTTGTTTGCATGCAGCCCGACGGTGAAGGTCGCTGGAACGTCGCGCTATCCCGGCCGCGCAGATCCGCTTGTAAGGTATGTCGCTTAGTGTGAATGGGGCCTAAATGATTTATGGGTCCCCGCTACAGAGATTCACCCTGTATGTGTGTCCTGGTTATCACTGGGACAAAAAGTTAGGGCACAATCCAAAACAGCCAGAACAGAAATAGGGGGATAAACTTGTTGTGGTGAAAAACTGTCTCGGGATTTCCTGCACTTCAGAGAAATTTCATTTTGTTTCCTGTTGATGCACAGGATAGGAAGTGAAGTGAAATCTCCCCAATAGGGCACACTGATAAATCTTATGGCAGGCACAGCAGTGGAAAATTCATGAGAAGGATGGGCAGCTCTTCTTGATGTACCCATCTATAGGCAACTTTACACTGAATTATTATTATACAGGATTTATATAGCGCCAACAGTTTGCGCAGCGCTTTACAATATAAGGAAGACATTACAATCACAATACAATTCAAAACAAGATGGTAAGGAGGGCCCTGCCCCTGAGGGCTTACAATTTTTAAAAGGGAGAGGCAAGTGGTACATGAGGAGTTAGCTGTGTGGGGATGGTCTTTTTGAGAACGTGATGGTTCAGTGGTTAAGTAGAGGTGGGATAGGCTTCCCTGAAGAGATGAGTCTTAAGGGATCGCCTAAAGGCAGTCAGAGTGGCAGATAGGTAAATGGGAATAAGGAGATAGGTTTGAGGTTGGTTGGGTCCAGTGAGGGTTTTTTTGGTATTTTGGGTGACCAGCGCATGCTCATTCACATTGGGCTGTTGCTCTGTACAGCGTGAAGGGCCGGTAGTTGATGCATCTCAATGGAGTTACATGAGCTGCCCGCATGCCTCTTCCTGCAGCTCCGGATGCATCAAAAACCGGCCCTTCTTAAGCAAGTTTTTTGCCCCTTCACACACTGGTTGTACCCGTAGGGATGACCTAATTCTTATGGACGCATTTCTATATTAGCTGTCCTATGGGGATGAACATGGTACGTTATTTTACGCACACATTGCTGTTATTGTTTATACCACTGTACTGTACATATTGTACCACTTGATTTTCTGTACATTGTTCACAGTCCCCATTATGGTGCTTGCTTTTTGATGGTTTCCTTCTTGGGACTGTTGGTGTGTGCTGTACAGAGCAATACGGCCTGAATTAGTTGCCAACTACTCTCATAATCGATTAGTTGTTGCAGCCCTACATTTTATATTCTTTTTTTTTTTTTTTTTTTTGTGCATCACCACTTGGGTGCTTCTAAATGGATAGCACAGAAAATGACTTTTGCTGGATGTGCTTGTGCTTGCTCTAGTTTCAGTATTCATGATCAGATCTGGAACCCTGCAGAATTTATTAGCTTGTTATACATGCAATCTGCGTGAATGTGGTGAACCATGTACAAATTATAAACTGTGGTGCTCAAGCAGTGTGCTAGGACCTTTTACAATAGAACGGCTGATTTCCTTCTAAGGCCGTCTATGCCAGAAAAGCTGAAGGCTTTGTGCCAGCAGTAGAATGCATAGCTTTGTTGCACAATGGCAATATAACCTGTCACTAGTCACCTGTGTTTGTTAGTACTGTCACACTGCCACGTCATACATGTAGTGTAAATGTATCGGAACGAGGAGTTCCTGAAAGCTGTATATAGACATCCTGCAGAGCAGCTGTGACTGCCACAATAGACAGGATAATCCTATTGTGCTGCTTCACTGATGTATACATCATTGGGTTACTTTAAGAAATCACCCTGCATGATAATGAGTGCCTTTGACTTCTTGAGGCACTAGTTATTGCAACACACAGCTCAGAATCAACAGAATAATCTCAAACCTTAAACTACTCCTCTATATGAGATGACATTAGCCATACCTCCCAAATGTCCCTCATTTGGAGGGACTGACCCTCTTTTAAAACTAAAAGTGGCCATGCATTGTAATATTTTTCTTTGTTCAACCTGCGGGCTGAATGAAGAAAATATAACAGATGCCTCCATCAATGCTTATGAGCATTGGTCAAGGAAACTTCTGCTGTCTTTGTTTTTTGATGCTGGCCGCTGTCAGAACACCCGAACAGGGCGGATAGCTCATTGGCTGCTGGCTCTGCTCGTTCCAGGATTTTCCAACTGGCTCCTTCGATCAGCTGATCGAGGGATGCCAGCCGAAAGGGTGCCACCTTTATTCCCTCCGTCCCTTTTTTTTTTTTTCCCCTTTAAGGTTTCCCTTTTTTTTTTTTTTTTTTTTTTATCCAATACATATATCTCATCTAAAAAATGTAATATATATTTTGGAAGTGTTTTATTGCACTTAACCATTTAGTAATCCTCCTTTTAATTATTGTATTTGTTATTTTAAGGCCGGTATAAAGAAAAAAGGGTGGTGGAAAAAAGCGCTTGTGGGTTTAACCAGTCAGTTTTTGCATGTGAATTCTTGGTGATATGCATCACTGGAGGCTTGACCTGGGTAGTGTCCTTTTACTTTTGCACTATACATAGCATGTGAATATAGCATGTGTTTGTTATGGCGAATGGAGGCCTGCTGGACAGTAGATTGGTGGTTATGACAAATTGCTGCCATTCTTTGTGATAAGTGATGCTGGCAGGAACTGACTGGTCCTCACTTCTCCAGCCTCCTGTCCTTTCCCTTGATCTAAACCTGTATGCATAGCCTAGTGTTCACTTTGCGTCCATGCTAGGTTCCAGTCGCAGCTGCTACTATGTGACCATGGTAGTTCCGCCACTGTATAGAGCACTACAAATTCCAGCAATACCTTATACAGGAATGCAGAATACCACCAGCTATAGAGGACTACAAATCTCAGCAGTACATTATACAGCAATGCAGAATACCATCAGCTATAGATGACTACAAATCTCAGCAATATGTTACATACCACATGCAGAATAATATCATCAGCTATAGAGGACAACACATCTCAGCAATACATTATACAGCAATGCAGCAGCTACATATGACTACGAATCTCGGCAATACGTTCTACAGTAACGCAGAATAATACTGTCCGCAATAGAGGACTACAAATCCAGGAATACATTATACAGCAATGAGAATGGCAACCAGCAATACACTATACAGCAATGCAGGAATAATACCATCAGTTTTATAGAGAACTACGAATTCCTGCAAAATAATTATACAGCAATGCAGAATACCATCATCTATAGAGGACTGGTGCTGGGTCCCATATCCTGGTCCTCGGTGCCAGGGAGCACTGGGCCCATCCCTGGGCGCACTGGTAGCACACGGGCCCACACCTGCTCCTCATTGATGGGCTGCTCCCAGGATTTCATAAAAATGCCCCCACATCCCTCTGCTAAAGTTGCCCTCCACCCGGATCTGCCATTGACCTGACCTTCAATGCCAGCTATGGGGTACAGAGCTCACCTGACCTCCCATGCCAGCTATGGGGTACAGAGCTCACCTGACCTCTTGCCCTGCGATTCTCCTGTCGCTGCCAGCCTTGGGCAGCCCTCTGCCTGCCACTGTGCCCACACCTCTCTTCTCCCCCCACCGCCTATGTGTCCACCGCCCCCCGGTACTTCAACTGCCACTGTGCCCACCTCTCTCACCACTGCCTCTGTGTCCACTGCTCCCCCTATGGCTCTTCCACTGAGCCACCTCTCTTCTCTCCCACCACTGCCTCTGTGTCCACTGCTCCCCCTATGGCTCTTCCACTGAGCCACCTCTCTTCTCTCCCACCACTGCCTCTGTGTCCACTCACCCCTGGTATCTCCCCCTGCCACTGTGCCCATCTCCTCTCCCACCACTACTTCTGTTCCACTGACCTCCCTCTGGCTCTTCCACTGCTTTCAATGTGCATATGATAATTGCAGCTAAAAAATGTTTAAGATTTTAAAATTTGTGTTCGGTGTGAGCTGTGTGGTCCTGCATTTTCAGAATGGAAGGTTTTTTTCAGTTAGTCTACCAAAACCACAGTGCTTTCAGTTTTAATTTACAGCCGTCGCTTCACAGGTTTTGAGGCCTCTAGCAGGAAGTGAAGGCTGCTCCTGATAATGTCTTGTGTTTTTTTTTTTATGACAATGTCTCTATTAAATATAATACAGTTGTAACATACTGTTGTGGCACAGGTGTACAACAAGTTATTGAGGCTTCTTTACTGAAAGATGTAAAGCCTTTATACAGGAAAGAAAACTCCCTTTACAGTGGGCTACCCCTGCACTGTACGGTTAACTGCTTTTTTTTAACGTCTAGAGTACCTGTGTAAAGGACTTCTACGTACCTGATCCCCACTCCTGCAGACCTTCAAGACCGACGCTTGCAACCTCTTTATTCTTGTGCTCCAATAGTCGTAGGCGCATTTGCGTCATTCCGTACAATACAGGGCTTGTAGCTACAGGCTACAGGAACGTGTCCAGAGAGTATTGATAAATGGCTCTTTTTCAATACAATACGCTCGGTGTGATCCAAGCCTAACAAGGTTGCAAATGTGAAAGCTGATGATCGCACAAAATGGGTGCATTTGATGGTTCTATTTAAAAACCATACACAGGTGAGTTGCAGATCTACCCAGGCTCTAAAGATCTTAATAACACTGTATAATGGGAACACACAATGGAAGCACACATTGCAGTGTTCTGAATGTCATGTAGAGGTTTTGTCATTTTTGGCAAAATATTACTAAGCAAGGACAGTGCCATTCTTATAGTCACACCATGAGGATAGTATCACTTCATCTGCTGTTTGTCATTTGTTCTGCAATGAAAATGTCCCAAAGGAAAGCAAATGGAACACATGCAGAAGTATTGTAAGCTGTTTGTCAACACTATGGATTCTATGATTCCAATTTGGAAGTCATGCCTAAATAATTTAGGGAAAAAAGGAGTCGAATTCAGAGCAGAAACATGCATACTAAATTTAAGTAGTATTAAATTCTTAAACTTTTTTCAATAATAAAGATCAAACAAATCCACTTTGTCCGGCAAATAATTTCTTTTAATGCAAGCATGTTTTTTAAACAGCTCCAACGCTCTCACACAAGCTCACAAGGGACAGTAAAGTCTCCAGCGGCTGGCCATTTACTAGCTTAGAGAGGTGAGCAGGGAGGAAGGAGAAGAGGGGAGCAAAGAGCATGTTTGCCTTGCTGTGCCTGTGTTCATGGAGAAATATATATATCTGTCTTGCTGCACTCCTTACCGGTATAGAATGTTCCTTGAAATCCTGGTGGGTGCTCGTCGTGACCACGGATGGCGCTGTGAAAATGTACAAGTTTGCAAAAAGATGTCACCAGCACACCATTTATGTGAAATCAATAAAAGTCCATTTATTAATGGAGTACTGTCATTCCAGTACAAGCGCTTTCGGGGGGCTGCACAGGGTCCCCTTCATCAGGCTCAGTATTCTGGTGATTCAGCCGAAAGCGCTTGTACTGGAATTACAGTACTCCATTAATAAATGGACTTTTGTGGATTTCACATAAATGGTGTGCTGGTGACATCCTTGTGCAAACATGTGTTCATGGAGACGCACACAACTTGCTAGTACTCACAAGGGTGGCTTCATAGGACTCTGCAAGGGAAAGGAGTCGTCCTACAACAGGCTATCAGGGCCAGTGCTCGGGGGACCAGCTTATTTTGCAGGAAACTTAAACTTTTAATAAGCCTGACAAAGCCCTTTTTTTGGGGGGGGGTCCCTATGTCATAGCACTTTAGCGATGACAGGTGGTCTTTAAGGTGACATTAGGGGTTTATTAGCCTTTTTAGCCCATTGAAGCTGATCAAGCACAGATTGTGCTTGATCAGCCTCGTCTGTGGCCGGGAATGACTGCTCAGAAACTGAAAGTGATTAAATCCTCACCGCTTCTGGTTTCATTCAGTGGGGAGGAGATCAGACTCCAGGCGGCTATCAACATGCTCCTGGCTGCTGTTTACAGAGGCCTGCAGCTGCCAAAGTATGACATACATTGATTGCAGCGAAAGGGTTAAACATCAAGGAACAGCATCAACTAAGTGATTTAATCAGCGTTTGAAATAGGTTTTGACTTTAAGTCATACATTTTGGCCACATTTTTTCACTATAAGGCTAGGTTCACACCAGATTCTGGCCAAAACGCACTGCATCACATTGCGGCCGGCTCACTTTTTTGTGGGGCAGGAGGGGATGCATTTTGATCGCACCGGACCACAGGCACAATGTGCCATGTGATCCCATGCCGCCGACCACATTGCGGCCAGAGGGCATGTCTACGGTGCCATTCACTTTAATGGCCCGCCACATCCCTTCCTGCCCCACAAAAAAGTGAGCCGGCTGCAATGCAGTGCAGTGCGTTCTGGCCAGATTTGGGCCGGAACGCATTGCATCTGGTGTGATCCTAGCCTCAAGGTGCCCCTACACTGGCCGAATTTCGGCTGGTTTTTAATTTAGTGAAATTCGCACAGTGTGCGAGGCTGTTGGCTCCCTTTTCAGCTGGCATTCCTCGATCAGCTTATCAGAGTCAGCAGCCAATGAGCTGCCCGCTCTGATTGGGTATTGTGACAGGTGCCGGTGGCACCTGTCAGAATACAATGCAGACAGCGTCGATTCCTCGATCAGCAAACTGTTTTGTGTTGATGGAGGAGTCGCGTCAATTTCTTTCGTTCAACCCGCGGGTTGAACAAAAGAAATTGACAGGTGTATGGCTAGCTTAAATCAGATCCTGATAACGTTGCAGCAATCTTTCCCATTCGACCACCTGAAAAATAGAACAGCAGAGTTATAGGAATGGCTTATTACCTGGTAAATATCAGAGAATAGCATGCTGATGTTTTATCTCGTCTGAGATCACTTTTTAGAGAAAATGTTTACTTTCAGTGGCAGTCTGAACAGCAAAGTGCATTTGGCCTTAAAGTGACATTAAACCCTCAGATTTTTTAACATAAAACAATACTGTAATGTGTGCCTTACTGTAATCCATGGTTGTTTCCCTTCTCTTTGCTGCTCATCCTTTTAAATCTGTATCTGTTCTCATGCTTCTGTTTTGCAGCAGACTGCCTTGTCTCAGGAATGGAGCACTACAGGAAGAGGCCCTGAGCTGCAAAGGGAAGTTCTGCAGAGCATGAGAAGCCATGAGGATTTAAAAGTAAGAGCAGCAAAGAGAAGGGAAACAACCATGGATTACAGTAAGGCACACATTACAGTATTGGTTTATGTTAAAAAATCTGAGGGTTTAATGTCATTTTAAATAGTTCTTAGCAGAGAGATGGTACGGCACAGAATCCTATGACCAGAGATAGTAGACCTACCCAGAAGCATTGTAAAAACTTGCTGAATTTGGCTGCAATCGATGATACAAAATGCAGGTTCATGTAAACTAAGTTGACTTTGGTGTGACTGATTGCACTTGTTGCTTCAGATTAATCTTTGAATAACTCGACAGGTTCAGACAAATAGTAAGCATCTGCTTAGAGAAACATCAGTGGCTCTCCAATTACTGAAAGCATCTGCACTTTGTCTCAAATGATCTCATGTGTCCTTGGTTTCTCTGATAGAGATGTAATAATGTGCAGTTGTGGCAGGATTCTTTCAAGCATTTAGCCATAACAGTTAAAACATGTTTTTAACAACATGTTAAAAAATCTGGGGGTTTAATGTCACTTTAATATACTCGAACATTCTAAAAGAAGGAAAATGTATATTATTGCCTACAAACAAGGCCTAAATCACTGACCGAGACAGAGAGACACACTTCCCAAATAGAAAAGCAGATGTATTTCACTGTCTTTGGATATGGATGTTTCCATCACTACATATATAGGCGACTGTTGAATCCAAGGCTTTGGAAATGGTTATGAAAAAGTGTACAGGCCCTTCCAGGTTACAAGGATTGAGATGCCTATCAAAATGACATTGTAGCGATTTACAAACCTGGAAACATAATTCCGGTTAATGTTACCTTAGGCCCCGTTCACATTGAGCGATTTATCGAGCGATTTTTGCAGCGATATCGCTCTATGTAGCTTCTCCAATCCATTTCATTGGAGCTGTTCACATCTTGTCGCTCAATATCGCTTGTAGCTTGTCGCTGGTAGCTTGTCGCTCCTACATAACCCTTTTTTCCAGCGATTTAGAGCGATATTGCTGATTGCATACAGCCCAGTAGGAAAAAGTCGTGTGATACGTCGCTCAATGTCGCGCAATATCGCTCAAAATCGCGCGATTTTCATGTCGCTCAGTGTGAATGGGGCTTATTACCTGGTAAATATCAGAGAATAGCATGCTGATGTTTTATCTCGTCTGAGATCACTTTTTAGAGAAAATGTTTACTTTCAGTGGCAGTCTGAACAGCAAAGTGCATTTGGCCTTAAAGTGACATTAAACCCTCAGATTTTTTAACATAAACCAATACTGTAATGTGTGACTTGCTGTAATCCATGGTTGTTTCCCTTCTCTTTGCTGCTCTTCCTTTTTTAAATGTCTTCTCATGCTTGGGGAGAACTTCCCTTTGCGGCTGAGTGCCTCTTCCTGTAGTGCTGGCTCAGGTTGCACACGTACACACAGACACCATGTAGCCATTCCATAGACAAGGCAGTCTGCTGCAAAACAGAAGTTCTGCCCAGCATGAGAAGACATGAGGATTTAAAAGTAAGAGCAGCAAAGAGAAGGGAAACAACCATGGATTACAGTAAGGCACACATTACACAATTGGTTTATATGTTAAAAAAATCTGAGGGTTTAATGTCACTTTAACTAGACTGCTACTCGGAGATAAGGGTAGTACTGAGTAAGCCTTTGGAGCTCAAGTGCATTTAATTATGACCACCTTTCATATTTTAGATAAGAACTTTAGATAACTGAAAGATCGCTTGACTTATGATGCCCAGCTGTTAACACTGAAGTCACTAAATGGCAATGTCCAAAGTCTAAGCATTCATGTTCTCCAGCAGCTGCAGAATTTTGGAACGTTCAAGGAAAGTTGGTTATTATGAATGATCTAATCTACAATGAGGAACTGATCATTGCTCACAGATTTGCATCTGATAAATTGATAAAACAAAATACA
The DNA here is from genome assembly GCF_000935625.1 of Nanorana parkeri. Taxonomy (NCBI): domain Eukaryota; kingdom Metazoa; phylum Chordata; class Amphibia; order Anura; family Dicroglossidae; genus Nanorana; species Nanorana parkeri. The sequence continues at coordinate 79,214 of NW_017307906.1, forward strand.
TTAAGGGCACCCAGAAATTAAGAAATGTAAAGACAGAGCCCAGCAAATATTCTGGTGGCCAATAATGGTCATGTATGGTGTTCAAGCATGCTACTTTGCATGCAGCATTACACTTCTAACAAACCAAACCAACTAACATTACACTTCTAACAAACCAATGATCCCACATGTAAAACTTTTATGATTATGGCAAAAAGTTGCTGCAGATATATTTTGCACTAGACTATATGAACAATATTCACTGTGGGCTATTACAGAACATAATTGAGTAGAACCTTTAAAAACACACCTGCTGCATTTTTTTTTCTAGCCATTAATTACCAGAAGCATTTGACTCTGATATAAGTCCTCCATTTGCTTGAACAGTAATTTTAAAGGTTTTCTAAAGCCTATGTTTTTGAACATACAACTTCTATTCCTATCCATATTCAGATGGACAGATTGAGAAAAATATTCAAATTGTAAAAAAGTTGCTCTGAAAGCCTAAACCTAGGTGGAGAAGATCCTGTTCATTGTCATGCTGGAGTACAGGAATACCAGCTCAGCTGCTTATGAACTGGCGATTGTGCTCCTCTCAGCATATCACAAACACCTAGCTGCAGCAACAGGTCATTCCACATTCCCTAGTCAGACAAAAAATGGAAGATTAAACAACAAGCGCAAGCTGAATACTACAGGAGAAATGCAAGGCCTTAACTGATTTAAAGGAAGAAGGCTGGGACCTATATGTTTAGGGGTTTGTAGTTCTGTCCATATTCAGTTCATTTCATGGTGTCCTTTACCCATCTTCAGGCTGCTGACTGGACAGTGAAATGGTGAAAAAAGACTGAGGCTAGGTTCACACCTGCACTACACGACACCCGGAATGTGTGATCGTGTGGTAGTGCACACAGCAATTGCAGTGTGGCCACATTGATTTCAATGGGGGTGAGAGCTGCGCGTCAATCGCTAAAAAAAAGGTACAAGTACCTTTTTTCTTTGTGACGCGTTTATTTTTTATTTTTTTTTAGCCGTGATTATGTTCACTTGCATGGGCGGAATCGCTGCGGGAAACCACACGATCTGCCCAGCGCAACTGGGGTGCCATCAGAAAATAATGGCACCCACAGCGCGATCAGTTCACACCTTGGCGACTCCCGACGGCGCGGCATTCGTGCACAAAACCGCATGGATTGCCGCGTGGTCAGAAGTCGTCTAGGTGTGAACCTAGCCTGAGGAGGTCAGCTCACTGCTCTCTCCTCCTGTCAATACCTTTTTTGCATGCAGCACACCTGATTGGCCCCCTGTCTCATTCCTTCTTTCTCCTAATCTGAATGCTGTTGTATAAAAAATAGCAAAATGCCAATGCCTAGTCAAATACAGGTACTTATTCTAGTTGCATTAAAAAAACACAAAAAAAAACAGAGCTACATTAACAGTGTTTTTTTTATAGCTCCCTTGAATTCAGCTTTATATGTTCCCAGATCTTCACTAGGATTGTGGATTATATAGAAAGAACAGAAGAGTAATGATCAAACAAATGCATTACTGTGTACAGGTGGAATAGAGATGAGCCAGAGCCTAAATAAAGACCATTCTGTAAATGCACCAGACACGCCAATGCAGTGAAAACGGCAATATGGAAATCATATCTGGTTAGGTAATGAAATCACTGCAACAATGGCTTGATTGAAAAAATGTGCCATTTTGTGGTTATAGTTATGCAATAACTTTCTCTGTACATTTACTTCACTTCTCAATGTTGTTTTGAGACGTGAGCTGTTACTGCTACGGTGATGCCACAACAGGTTATTGTGTATAGTCCTATGATTTGGACTTGTGATTTAAGCAAGTGCCCGGAACCATCTTGGTTACTATTCTAGACTACAACTCTTCAAGATGAAAATCCATCAGGTTGTTGATGGATAATGGAGAATTGCTGCATCTAGTACAAGCTAGCCTAACATACGATTATGGATTTTCACGCATTAATTTTTTTAAACCCCTTTTATTTTGTCTATACATTGAACTGCAATTGTACGAAATCTGTCCATCGGTTGACTGCAAACATTAAACACATGAATAAACCATTTTGAGTTGGCAATAGACATTTCATTTGACCACATACTTTGGTTTTCTTCAGAGCCCATTTACTTCTTGGTGCATTAACCTGCATTGTATTAAGGCAGCCCATTGAAATGAATGGGCTGCCAAAGCACCCTAACTTGCAGAAAATCAAACTTGACCCTTTGTCTAACACAATGCACAACAACACACAACCTGCCCTGCCATATGTCTCGGTATGTTATAACACAGGTGCACTGCCTTGTGCATTGGGGTGGCAGTCAAAAGGAATGGCCATCTAAATTAGCCTTCAGGAATAAACCTGTATGCAGGACTTCGGGAATTTAGGTAATGGATGGCTCGTTTTACCACTACATTTCCTTCAATTGCTTATATATCTCATCCATCTTTGTGTCTTGGCCTTTCCAACCTGCAGCCATGGGTCAGGCAAAGCAAAGGTCAAGACAAACAGGTTTTTGTTGTTAACGTAGTAAGTCTTGTATTTGCAGCTGTGCTTGTAATTTTGGTTTGGTTACATCAAAGCTAAGCAAATTTGTCATTTGCCTTTTCTACTATTTACCAATACCCTCTGAAGCACAGATGCCTATCTTTAATAATCTTATGGTATTGTGAACTGGTTTTGCTAAATAGTAGCCATGCCTGGCTTGTATTTTAGTGATTCCTGCTGAATTGGGCCAAATTCAAACCATAGGTGGCCTGTTGGAACCACTCGGCTCAACAAACTTTGACTAAAAAAATCAAAGGAGACAAGTGGAAAACTGTCAGCTAACCAGGTGCAGTAGCTGACTGTTCAGGTATTCAGAAAGCCGTTGTTGCCTGACTACAGTTGCTTGTCTGGATACAATAGTCGGCAGGGGAGGTTCCTCTAGCTGTGTAGTGTGTACGGAGTAATCCAAGTGATTTCTCTTGTTCCCTCCACGCTAAATTAATGAAATCTAGCAGTGTATGGCTTGCGAAAGATTATTTACCCAGACACTTAAGATGGCAAGAGGTTAAACAGATATTTCCCAGATAAGAGGAATGGTGAATCACATGTTCGTCAGTTTGCCACTTGGTTGAAACACCAAGAACTGCAAGATTCCTCTCTACCTTAGCCAGTTTGTAAATGTGACAGCTATGTGGAGAAACCCATTTCTGACATTTGAGGACACACATTACCCTCTAATTATCATCAGCATAGCCTTCCAGTCCTCATAAACTTTGCTCATGTGTGCGTAAATACTCTTTAAATCACAAGCTGAAAATATTGGGGCCCTTATCACCAATTGTATCTGTTGTATCCAAAATGTCCCAGTAATCTGATATTTCCCTAAAGCATTAAACAGACCAAAGATAATGGCTTGAATGACAATCTCATCTCTGTGGAGGCAGGTGGATGCACACTTTTGATAGAAAAACTGTTCCTGCCTCTGTTCTCTCCTCCTCCTGAATCCATTGTTATAAGAATGTTTGGTCAGGAGAGCTAGTGAGGTTGGTCTGATCATGTGTGCACATACTGTTGTAAAAGTCTTAGTGGCAGTCTCTTAGACTTATCTGCTATAGTCGCTGGTACCCTGTAGACTGCCCTGGACAACAGGTTCACAATACAAAATATACCTTTTTTTAAAGAGCATTTATGCTTTCCTCCCTGGTAGATCATTAATTATGTGATATAAATAATGAGGGATTACCTTGCTCAGAAGCCAGAGAGAAAGCAGCTTAGTAGCTACTAGAGGACTCAACCTTAAATTGGACATACACTGTTCGAATTTTGGCCTAGTCCTACTGACTTGGCAGAAACTAAAGTCAGCCCTATAACAGGTGATTTGATTGAAGCTTAAACTGGCTGTCCCTTGCCACTTGCTTTAAAGCTGAGCTCCAGGCAAATGGCTAAACACACAGCTGGTATACATTCATGAAAACCTGCTTTACCTGCCCAAGGATTTGTATTTCTGTCCATCCGGTCCTGAGATTTACACCACCCTTCCACACGGCACAGTCCTGTCCTGCAGAGCAGGAGACCTGATTTTTCTCTGCTGTCGCTAAGTAACATTTACAGGTCTAGCCCTTTTTATCCAGCTCCTGACTGGGCAGTGAGCTGCAGATTGATGAGTTTATCTCTGTCACTCAGTTCTCTCCTCCTATTAGCATGTGCAGGTGATTGTTTAGCACGGCGACGTGGCATTTGACCAACGTAAAGTGTATCGACAGTGGGATTAATATAATAATATTTTTTGGCTTTTTTCTTTTTGCTAGACTAAGAAATGGTGAGAACTCCTGCTAAACTTTGTTCACACTCTGAACTATTTGGGAGAATTCCCTCTTGCTTGTCCTAGAGTCACAACTGGAATTGAGAGGATTTCTCATAGACGGTTGTCACTGGAATATGTGTCCCCTTGGAAGGAGGAGAAAACCAAAGTGATAGGAATATATATATATTCCTATCTCCATGGAAGTCTATAGAGCAAAACAAGCTGATAAGCACCACAAAATGTCTGGACCCGCGGGATTGTGTTTATAACAATGGGTCTATAAAAATTCTGGACCAACACATGCACAGTAGCATGTGAGATTTGTGGACTCCCTTCTGGGCTCGATCAGCAGAGGAGTGACCTGAAGGAGAAAGTTCTCCAGGTCCTCCTCCTGCTGATTGACAGCAAACAGTGGGCGGGTGCAATAGCCAGCCTGTTATTGGCTTTTTTAAATTGCAGTAGCCAATAACAGGCTGGCTGTTGATTTCCAGCTGCTGGAATGGGGACGATCGCGGCTGACAGCAGGAGTGGAGCGCGGAGGGGTGAGTAGACGGCACAGCAGGAGGAAACTCACAGACTGTCAGAGATTTCTCCCTACAGTCTGTAATCGGCTGTCTGTCCCCTCTGCCACAGACCGCTGCAGCCCATTACAGCCTGTAAGGAGAAACCACTGACAGTCTGTGAGTCTGCAGTTGAACATGCCCCTGGAAGTCTATAAATCTCACGGGGTCCAGAGAAGTGATAGAACAGGGGCAGCAAGAACCATAAGGCTTGTTCACACCAAGCACGGAGCGTGCAGAGCGGTTACAGAATGCATCAAAAATGCATCCAATGTATTCCAATGGTATTTTGGGCTCTAGTTCACACCAGGGCATTCCGTTCCAGTGCATGTGAAAAAACTGCAGCATGCCCTATTTTTTTTTTCCTGCTCACGAACACACCAAAACACATGCAACACACTGGAAGCCCATTTTCGTCTAAAAGAAAATGGCCCGGAACGCGCCAAAACTATTGTATTGCATCTGCAGAAACGCATGCAGATCTGATCTGCGTTTGGTGTGAACAAGCCCTAAAACCTGACACAGGTTGTAACTCTTCTGCAAAAAAAACAGGGTTTAAATTGTTTTGAGTTTAACCAAAAAGCCCCCCCCCCCCCTCATCCCCCAAGAGAAAAAAGGTTATTGTATAGATGCACTGTAACCTCGTAGCTGGAAGCTAAATATCAAGTATCCTGATTTTAGTTACATTTTTAGTTACTATCATCCCCAAACCAGACTATCCTGTGGTTGAAATCTGGACAGTAAACCTAATAAGGTGGGGGAGGGTAATATGCTAAAAGGGAACCTGAGAGACCAGTTCATATAATTGACAAAAGCCTTTTTAATAAAGCCTATTATTTGTTTTCCGGTTCATAAGATTTTATCAGGTACACAGGATATGGACAAAGTGCCATACAGAAAAAAAACGTAATTAAAGTTATTTATTTTGTTAAAAACATGCCAACGGCAACTGACAGCTCAGAATCTACAGCCAAAGAGCACTGAGGAGTAAACCACAATGAAGGATCTTCATATGACAGTGAATGCACACGTACCCATATCCTGGAAAAGAGAAGTCTGTGTCATCAAAACTGACCCTCAGTTATTGTGGCAGAGAAGTGACTAAAATTCCTCCACTCAGACATCCTACAAGTAAAAATAATCCATGCTGAAAAACCATCATGCTTTGTAAACTTGACAAACAGAAATTATTATTTTTTTAAATTTCTGTAGTTCATAACACATACCTACTCGGTAAAGCCACGGCCTGTCTTCATGAGGTATGGCACTCAGTGTACAGGGATGGAAAAAATGCTTGGTGGCTGATCAGTCCTTTTTATTTATTTTTATGTATACTTGGATTTTAACTATATTATAATGCAGGTATGTGTTTGTTAACCACTTTAGTTCCCCACATCTGAGACTTTTTAAATTGCAATTAGTGTCTGTGAATAGCTAGTCAATGAGTTTGTTAGCTCTCGTGTGGGTGCACTCAACAGGCTAGATACTGAGGCATGTGGAGCAGAAAAGAACTGTCAGAAGACCTGTGTAACAAGGTAACGGAACTCTATAAAGATGGAAAAGGATAGAAAAAGATATCCAAAGCCTTGAAAATGCCAGTCTGCAATGTTCAATCCCTTATTAAGAAGTTGAAAATTGGGGGATCTCTTGATGCCAAGCCAAGGACAGGTAGACCAAGAAAGATTGCAGCCACAACTGCCAGAGGAATTGTTTGGGATACAAAGAAAAACCCCCACAGGTAACCTCCAGATTACCTTGGTTCTTTCAAGGAGCAAAATATGACGATACATGAAAAAAAAGTTGGCAGAAAAAAGCCTTTACTGCTCCCATGCCACCAAAAAGCGCGGTTACAATATGCACGACAACACCTTGACATGCCTCACAGCTTGTGGCGCAATGTAATTTGGAGGGACAAGAACAAAATAGAATTCTATAGTCACAACCATAAGCGCTATGTTTGGAGAGGGGTCAACAAGGCCTTTAGCGACAAAAATACCATCCCCACTGTGAAGCATTGTGGTGGCTCACTGATGTTTTTTTTTGGGGGGGGGGGGGAGTGAGCTCTAAAGGCACAGGAAATCTTGTGAAACTTGATGGCAAGTTGAATGCAGCATGTTATTAGAAAATACTGGCAGACAATTTGCATTAGTCTGCATGAAAGCTGCGCATTGGACACTCTTTCCAGCACAACAATGACCCTAAGCACAAGGCCAAGTTGACCCTCCAGTGGTTACAGCTGAAACAGGTGAAGGTTCTGGAGTGGCCATCAGTCTCCTGACCTTGATATCATCGAGCCACTCTGGGGAGTTCTGAAACGTGTGTTTCATGCAAGACGACCAAAGACTTTGCATGACCTAGAGGCATTTTTCCAAGACCGCTATATCACCTGCAAGAATTCGGGGTATAAATATTTTATACGTGTTTCAGAGCGTTTTAAGAGTGTTTTAAGGCTCTTTTTTTCAGCTCCTGTTCAGTTGTCCAATGAAAAGCAGTCTCCCCTGCAAAAATATGCTTAAACGCGCTGGTCAGCGCATTTCCATTGAAGTCTATAGAGCAAAACAAGCTGATAAGCGCTACAAAAGAAGCTCATGGACTCTTTTAAACAACGGACGTATTGTTATGTGTGATTCAGCGCATTTGCCCGAATGGCCCCTATAGGATTACATGGGAATTATATTTGCATGCGTTTCAACACGGGGAAAAAAAAACACGCCGTAACGAAACGCCCTGGTGTAAAAAAAAGACATTAACATTTTCTGTCCCTATGATGTTCTAATCCTGGAGAGCTGTTCTGGGCAGCACAGTTTTATTGTTCACATGGGAGTGCACTTGGTAGTTATTTCTGCGGGGCTGAATTACACGAATGCACATCTAGGCAACTTTTTATGTAGAAGTACAATTGGTGGTCATTTCTGCATTCATGAATGCAAATCTAGGATACTGTCCAGTTAAAAGTAAACTTGGTGGTGATTTTTGCAAGGCTGCATTTCACGAATGCACATCTCTAGGACACTTATCGTGTTTTTCTCCCGTGAACACTGTTTTTTTGTGGCCGCAGATTTTCATGCAGCTTGTGATAATCTGTTCATTTTTAGATTTGTCTTTCTAAAGATTTACACAAGATTTGAAAACATGTTGGTAACAATGGACAGTGTGTGTGTGTCTCCCCATTAGTGCTGGATAGAACAAGTTACCAGTTCCTACCATGTCTTTTAACCTCCTGGTTACCTATGTGTGTTTTATGTAAGTACAGTGTGTGGTGGTTGATACAAGAACGTCACTTCTGATAAGATGTAACCACAAGGCCATGTGTAAATGTTTCTGTAGTTTCCTTTCACACAAGTTACTTATAGCTGCTACATGTGCCCTAATCTTACAGTTGCAATTTAATGCAGGAGGAGTGAAAAACACGTCATATATGCATTTGCACAAAAACAGTTTTGTTCATTTTTTTCCTGAAACAATCAGTATCTTTTTGTAGTCTAATTAAAAATTGGTTAAAGGTGAAACAAAAAATTTTAAAGCCTAACTCCAGTAAGCTTAAATCCAGTAACTTCAAAATTACTATTCAGTACCCCCCTACATACACAGCAATGGTTAATTGCTTTTTTTTGTCTAGGGGGAAAGGCATATGTAAATATATATATATATATATTAGGGATGCACAGATACTTTTCGAGTACCAGTGCAGATACTTGCCATTTTCATGAGAACTACCAGGGTTGCAGCATTTGCAGCTGGTACCTGGCTGTGGCGCTCCACCACTGTCCTGAAATCATTAGTCTGTATTGTTTTAGAAAAACTGTCACATGACGATAAACAAAAATGTATCAGTACTTGGAAGTACTCGAAGTTCCATGAAGCCACTTCTCTTCACTGCTCACTCAGTAGCAGCCTCGTTGATGTATTCACGTACAATGCAGGATCACTGGTCCTGCATTGCATGTGAGGACATTGACAGTCCATCCACATGCCAGTAGTGAAGGACAACGTAGATAAGTGCTGGCTGCTGGGGAACAAGAAAAAATGAAAATATTGCTGCATATTCTTTACACCCTAGAAAAAAGGTTTGTAAGTAACCATTACCTTGTAATGGTAGTGATAACATCATCATTATGCTGCATATAGCCTGTGCAGAGAGAAGAGTTTTGGGTCACCCACTGAAGGCCTGCAGAAACCTACAGGGGGTGGATACAAGACCAGTCCTCCTGCACAAGGGGAGGGAGCGGTCTATGATAAAGGATGCTCCTGAACAGAGGCAGAGTGTCCAGAATTGTTTTATAATTGAAACTGTCTTTTCTCACAGCCACCAATCAGATTAAAACCTGCCTTGGAAGTTGTAATGTGATTAGTGATGCAGGAAACATAGAGGAGGTCATACAGTCTAAACTCTGGGGAATTACCCCTTGTGGTGCACCTTCCAGTCTTCTTATGATGGAGGAAAAAACTGAAACCACCAACCCCATGTCGGTCTATAGGGAATCTGATGTAAACAGACATGTGACTACCCCTGATCTGGCATGATCAGGTCTGGCGAAATGGAAGGGAGTGTTTTTTCCATTTGTTTTTCTGGACTTGGCTGGCAACTGGATGTAAACGGACACCCGTCCATTTAGATCTGGCTTACATTAGTCTTACATTGAACATCTGATCAAGTCTGTCTGATCTTCAGAGCTGGTTTGGTGTTAGTCTTTCCAGCATTTCTCCCCCTCCACTGCACCTGTCTAAGGATCCGCGTACAATACAATGTATTGGACATGAGGATGCTGAGGGACATACCATCATTGCAGCGGAGGAGAAGAGGGCCTGGAGGGAGCGCTGTCGTCTTGGAGGATTAATTGAGTATAACTTTATTTTCAGCCCTAGACACAAGTGAGTAGTTAACCATTGCAGTGTCAGACACTGTTCATATGGAGCATAGTAAACGATATATTTCATTAGGGCTGGACAAATCCCTTGAGCCAGGTAGTCAGTGCTCCTTAAAAATTACAGCTGGTGCCTAACTTTAAGAAACTGTTTCCACAAGGTCCATGCGTTAATTGTGCATGCACTACTTTTTTCAATCGCACTACAACGCATGGTCGATCGCATTGCAGGCAGGAGGTGTGTCTGGGTTGGCCATTCAAACGAATGGCAACGCAACACACCACCCGTACAGTTAATGCACAGCAGGTGTGTTGTGTGGTACCGTGCGGTAATTGCACAGAACCGCGCGATTAATTCACAGACCTGGTGGGAACAGGCCCGTAAGACTTCCCTTAGCTGTTGTCAATTGAGTTGGCTCCTTTAAAAAAAAAAAAATCCTATTGGCTCCTGGATTGGGCAGACTGGCTCCTGAATTCCCTATGTATTTGTCCACCTCTGCATTATGTGTGTGTACTGTATGTAAATATAATTTATATTAGGCCTCTCGGTCTACACCTCATCTTTAATACTGATTGCAAGTGACGGGTAAATGCCATAGAAATTATTATTGTCTATTTCAAAGACATTATTATTGTCTATTTCAAAGACATTAAATTCACATTTTGTCCTTTTTAGTACATTGTCTTTTTCAGAAAAGGTGTGGCAGAGTACTTAAAACCTGTTGGCATTTTTATAAGTAGACCTTTGAGCTCTGTATTCAAGTGCTGATCAGGAAGTATTCTTATGATTCCTTTGTGTTAAATCTAGCAGTAAGTCACAGTGTGTACAGTATATGATTTCATATTCTACTTGTTACCTTATGTTGGGACCAAGCAAGAGCACCACCTCAACGGACAAATGTTTACTGTATTTAATTCTTTGAAAATGGGGTTTTGCACTAGAGTTCTTAAGGTCAGGGGCATCACTGTTAGGGCTAGATTTCTGAAGCATGGGCTAAAAGTAAATTACTGCACCTTCATGTAGGGCTACCATGAGCCATATTTCTTGTCTTTATCAGGTGTTTACTCTAAAATTTTGAAATTGAGAAACACAAATGACAAGACATTCCCTTCATATGCACTATTTGTAATGGCACTCTCAGTTTTGTTCCGCTTTTTGGAGTGTAGTATGTAGCTTTTTTTGACTGTAGTATGACAAATACGGCTCTGTGGAAGCTATAATGGGAAATTTTGTGTCAAATCTAATTGATCTTGTTAATTGTATCAGCGCCGTGCAATGCTTATGCTTTTCATGGCATTTGTGGGTTTTGGCTACAATACACTTTCTATGTTATTCTATGAACATATTGACATCATAATTAATAGTAGGCTATGCAGCATATGAGCCCTGCTTTGCTGCCAGCTGATTGACACTCATAATGGTTCCCACTAGTTGTACAATTAGTCTACTCAATACTGGTACTGCTGTTCATGCATGTTATGACTTTGTGGTAAAACAACCATAGTGTAGTTGTAGCATCATAGGTAGGTGCAAAAGCCTTGCAATTAGATGCCAATATTTATTTTAATTTGTTTTCTAGTAGTAGTGACTTGAGTTGAATCTAAAAGATGATATCGGCCAACCTCTTTGGATGAAACGTGATTAGTGATAGTGTGGATTGTTAGTTGAAGTGTTTTTTTTTTGTTTTTTTTTTTAAACCAGTCACTTTTATCATGCGTAACGCAATACCTGATGATGGCATGGTTAAAAACTCCAAATTTTTTTACCATAACAGTTTTGCTATTAAAAAAAAAAAAAAGTGATTTATAAAGTCTGCATTTTAAATATTTGGTTATATTTAAGATTATTATTTTATTATTTTTTTTAGTTTCTAAGACAATCACTGCTGACTTTACACACGCAGTTTGTTAATTAGCAGTTTTATTTTCCTAGGTATCTAGATATTTTCATTGGAAAATATGTCCCTATTAGGAGAACCCAAAGGATCATATTTTACATTTCCTACACTGTGCAGCCACATTTTTAATGATCTTCTAGCTCGAGGACCTGCACAATGGAGAACTTAGAGTGTGGCATCCATGCCAGCAAAGAGAACCGAATGCTTGCTTTAGGTTTTTAATTATTAAACCTTCATTGGACATCAAGGTGCAGTAAATGGGGATCATACAATTTGTGATACCTGTGTGTGCAGGGAGCTAGGTTGTAGGCTGTATGGACCAAAACACATGAATACTTATTGCAATGACTAACTTGAACAAATCACCCGTTTGTCTTGGTGGATTTGTTTTCAATAATATGATGAATTTAAGGTATATTAAATTAAGTTGCTTGCTTGAACTTCTCTTGCATATCAAGTTTCCTCTTTTCTGTATTGGCATGAGAAAAAGGATAAACACCAGTTGGTTGTCTTTGATTACACTCTACATCAATTCCCTGCAGTTTATGCTTTGTAAAGAAGTGTGACTGTATTTGATGGCACTAAAAGGCTTGAAGTGTACCCAATACATAATTTTGACATAAGAAATGTAAAATCAATATAAGGAAGAACTAAAGATGTCAGCAGAGTTCTCAATAAAAATTTTACATGCTAAAAAAAAAAAGATGTCTGCAGCAATATCACATCCTGTTTTTCTGTTTATCCTTAGTTTAAAGTGGACCTTTACCCCCTTTCACTAAAAATCACATCAGCATGCAGCTCTGTGTGCTTTATTTAAAATCATCTTACATTCATTAGATAAACAAACTTGTTTGTCATTTACTTACAAATAGAGTTTATCTACTTCCTGGTTCACTTCTGGAACAAATTATGTAATGTGCCTTAGTGATGCATCCTGGGAAGGTTACACCAGCAGAGCATTGCTGGGAAATCTCATCTGTAATCTCATGAGATCTCAGGGAAAGGAATCCCCCTCCCCCGAGATGATGTGCATAGTCACATGTCCCAGTTACATGCACCAGAGTTCCAGGAAGTAAATGGAGATATATTAATCTGCCCTTAGTTAACATGGCCACTGTCAGAAGACTGGGGAAGAAAGAGAAATAAGGTATGTGCAAAGAATACAAAGCCGAAAATTATCTAGAAGTATGTGTTTGTAGATTGTCATTACTAAACATTTCTAAAGGTGTGTTTGTTATTATTTTAAATATATGGGTAAGGTTCCTCTTTAATCCATGCCTACACTGGCCTCAGAAGGTATTTTAGCTAAATACCTCTCTGAAAAGCCTTTGATGGATGTTGCTAGTTTCTGATATAAGGGATGCATGTGAATTCTGTAGTGGTCACAGTAATGCCAAGCAGGTGACCAACTGCCTTAGATTTAAGCTGGCCATGCACTTATAGGTCTCTTTCATTCCGCCTACCCCAGCCACATCATCCATTTACAGATCCATTGACGGAGAGACTACAGGCCACACCTGCCACCATGGCAGAGGGACTTGTAGTTGTTCATGGATTGTCCGTTCATCCTGTCCTTTTAACTAAAAGTCCATATCCATGTAGGAACAGGGGCTGGCAGGAGTCTACAGGAGCTTGAGCATTGCACCTGAAATCCACTGATTGTGGTTGCAATGCTTTGCAGGCTGTAAAAACAAAAAATATTAATTGTTTTTGTTTTGCAAAAGCTGTACTATGCCTTTTTAAATAATTACAGAATTGTAAAGGTTTGGTGAAATTAAGCGCAATAATAAAAATGTAAATCATTAAATAACTTGCTTGTATGTATATCGGAATAAAAAGAGGCGTTCTACAAACAGAAAAATAATAGCAAAGTTGTAATCAAAGCAAGTGACAGGGCGCCTTTTAAAAAGGTATAATGTGAACTCGCATGTTTGCTGTTAAACAAGGGCAATATAATCAGTGTTGTTTAAACATTGTTCATATTTCAGTTTGGAATTTTCCAACAAGACTGGCTTGAGATTAGAAACTGATCTAAATGTTGGCATGTCTCAGCCTATATTTTTCAGTTCTCGCTACTTCTGCAAATGGTCCTGTGCTGTCACAAAGCTCTAAAGTGGAATTGGATACCATGGATGAATTCTAGCCTACCTGGCATGCTCTATATAAAAAGGGAAACACTTGGCCCCATCTGCAGGAGCTAGAGAATCTCGTCTTTGTTTCAGTAAACCTGTAGGTCACTCCTTTTTATAAGTACAAGATGCTGCACTGGATGGGGATCAGCCGAACAAACCACTTGCTGTAAGCAAGTTAACCTTTTTATCTTTCAAGGACAACATTGTTGCAGATAAGATTGTCTTGGGACTGGTAACTTGCAGGCAGTTAGTACTCCTGGAACAGTAGGATAAATAGCAAAGCCTTCAGTCAGCCTGAACACCACAGTGAATGTCTGCCAATGCCAAAATGCAGATTTTTTTCCCCCGTAGCCATGCATTCTTTAGACTTACCGATTTTTTTTTTTTTTTGATTTTTTTTTTTTAGCCTGAATTTCATTTGCATAGTAAATTTGAACTCTGGACTAGTGTCTTTTACATACAAAGTTAATATATTTTACCCTATCCTAGTGACACTCTATAACCTTTTTAACATGCTTGTTTTTTTTTTTATCAACGTTCAGCACAGTTTTACATGATATACAGTTCACCATGAAGGTGTAGTAATGGTGCTTGGGTTGCAGCCCTTGGATTCCAACAAATACAAGATGCCCTTTGTACTAAAGTGTTTACCATTCATATAAAAGGTCCTTTTAAGTGGAGACATTATGAGGTTTGCTAGTTATTTCTCCAATGACCCTGTTGACCAGCTTCTTTGATGAAACTAGAGAACTTGGATCCATTATGTTTTTTTACCCTCTGAATTTCTTAGAGAAAAGAAACAGGTTGAAGTAAAAAAACTCCCTACGTGTTTTATATTTGAATGAATCCTTGTCTCCCTTTTAGTGACGATAGATGATCCAGATTATAGTTCTTTCAGAATGCTGCCTTCTAATATTTTGAGCATTCTTATTCAGTTAGGTTCATTAACTAACTCCCAGTTAACATCATACGTTTGTTCAGAATGCGAATGGTAAAGTTGTCTGTAGACCACTTAAAATGTCTTCTTGTCAGCCCAATTTGGAGCAGATTTTACTGTACAGTAATATCCGAACCCACACCCGCTCACACCTTTTCTCTTCCACAATCAGTAACTGAAAAGGAACCCCATCCCACCCCAGATATATATCTATATAGAATGTAAATTTCTGTAGTATGGGTGTGTTGGTACTCTGGCTGAGAAATGGTTAAAGGTGTTTTAGGTGGGCGTTTTTAGTCTGTGAAATAGAAGTATTGAGTACACTGCAGCTATTGAATCTGCCTTTGTTTGGCTATTTCCACCTGCTACAATCTCATTCTGAATGCCTCTTACTGCTTTGTGAATGCAGCTCTCTGGGGAGGTCATATACACTCTTAGATTGACTATTTCAATAGTACCGTACTCAAACTGATCACTTTACACTGGCAAAAAGTAATATTCTATTTGTTTTAAAGCTTGATCAATGCTTATCCTGGAGTAAAATGCTGGTGTCTGTGGAGGAATGCTCATCCTGGAATAAAATGCTGGTGTCTGTGGAGGAATGCTCATCCTGGAATAAAATGCTGGTGTCTGTGGAGGAAGAAATGATTTCTTTGTGTCTCTGGCTGCCATGTATAGTTTCTATTTATTGGCAGACTGAATTGATATAACAGCCTAAAGCATAATTCTGTATATAATACTTCACTTGCACCCTCCCCAACTGATGCAGAAAACAACTCATTTTTGTAGGGTTTGGTCTAATAGAGAGGAAAACAAACCGTTTAAAGTACAACTAACGGCTTCTCTGTGATAGTCTGAGCAAGTATCAAATTAATTTACTATGTGATGCACAAGCCTCACAAAGTAAACAAAAATCTTCCTTTTAGCTTTCCCAACTGACCCAAATCTTCCATTTGTGTCTCACATGCTCCCCCTCCCAAACACTGCAGCTCACAGAGGCAGTGTTGCCAATACAGACAGCTGCGCTGCCTCTGGCATGGTCAGACAAGGTCTGGTGTGGTTGACAAGCAGTGAAAATGCTGATCGTCGCACCCCCTGCAAATGTATTTAAGCCCACTGTAGGCAAACATGCACAGCCTACATCAGAGTGGCAATTCTGTTCTGAATTCAGAAGTGCAGCATAGTTTCACTAATATTAGGTGGACTTCACTGGCATACTCAAAAGGTATTTGTGGAATTTTGCTGGAGGACTATGAGAAAACTGTTTGTGCAGATGGACTTATTAAGTGCTGCAGCACTTTTTTTTTGGGGGTGGGGGGGTGGGGCATAGTTCTACTTAAATTAGGGGTCTACAGTCTTCCTCCCTGCTGGTTTAGGTTGTGCTCACTAGTCCTCTATGCTCTTCTGTCTGACCAGTTTTGTTGCTGCCATCATCATGTACAATGCAGGACTGATGAAAGATTGAATAATTTCCAAATTACATGGTTGTTTGTGTGTTGGAAAGTCTGACCAGCAGGGCTACAAATTTCTTTAAAACATTTGGCAAGGACAATTATTTAATAATATATTGTAGGTGGCACTAAACTATTTATTGCCTTGGGCTAAAAAAACAGAGCATATTGATGAGAGAGTCAGGGTCCCCTGACCAGTCTGCACATAACCAAGGTGCAGGTTAGTGAATTGGGTGCCATGGTCCATTGTTAGTTGCCAATATTAGTAATATGATGTAACATTAATCAAGATATAAAAACGCACAATGTTATCATTTAAAAAGAAAATCAATAATCCCGACTAGGAAAGGGAGGGTCAGCATTCTGTGCCAATCAGGGCTTTGTTGGAGAGCATACTTACTGGAGGGAAAAGCAAAGATATGGGCATATTTATGGTCTCGGCATTTCCTAAGGTGGATTTTTGACCATGTTGCATTATGTAACTTTAGAGTAGACTGCTATGTGGTCCAAGACCTGGCTGTTCTGTTCTGCAAGTAAAACTGTTTTACATAATTGTATTTCATCAATGTATTTACCTGTATGCCTGGAGTTCAGCTTTGAACTTGCTTTTGTTTGCAAGTCAAATTAATTTTTTTTTTCTCTTGCTAGTTCTGTGGAGGAATACAAATCTACAAATGGAGTAAGGAAGTAATTTGGCTAACTCCGATTTTGTACTGTGATCCTATAGGGATTTTAGAAATAATTCAAAATGAGGCTCTTACGGAGACACTATGGACCTCTTAAATTGGCTATGGTGGGTATTGTCTTTGTAATATTTGTCTTCATTATGCAAAAAGATGTTGGCAATGGCACCAAAGATGATCCCTGGTTAAAGAACATTGTGGAGCGAAAAGATCAGGTGCTGGATATGATGATGGGGGCGGTGAATAATTTAAGGGACTCCATGCCAAAACTTCAGATCAATGCCCCGGTTCAGCAAGAGGAACCAGAACAGAAAGCAAAGTCTTGCTTGCCTGGATATTACACTCCAGGAGAGCTCAAATCTTTCATGGAAAGACCACCAGAAGATCCAAACAGCCCTGGTGCTGACGGAAAAGCATTTAAAAAGGACACGTGGACACCAGAGGAGACAAAACAGAAGGATGACGGATATACCAAGCATTGCTTCAATGCCTTTGCCAGTGAGAAGATCTCTCTCCACAGGTCTTTGGGACCTGACACAAGACCTCCAGAGTAAGTTTTTTTTATATTCTTTACCAACTCATTTATAATATTGAAACTGGGTTTATACAAAGGCCTTTTCAATGAACATACACCACAAACATTACAAAATCTTCATAAGGATTCCACAGTATTGTAGGTTTGTGTACAAAGCCTTGCTGATCTGACTTTTGCACAGAGATAAGTGTATACTGTACTATTACTTGCACTCAATACAGATATAAGGAATTAGTGCAGTATACATTCCATTTTTATACAGGCATTCATAGGATTGTATTTCATTATATTTTTTTCCTGTTCTAATTACCAATAGGCTGAGGCTAGGCTTGCACCTAGGTGACTGAGCTGGTGAGCAGTTTTCGTGCGCTTGTCAAGTATTTTTTCATTTGTGCAACTGTTCATTGAAAACCATGCGGTTTTCAATGCATAGAGATGTCTATGGGACCCAAACCGCGTGACAACTGGCCAAAAATAGCTCCTGTACCTTTTTTGCACGACAAGCCGCAAACGTGTGAACAGCCTTCATTGACTTCAATGCAAATCTGTGTTTTGCGTGATATCGCCTAGGTGTTTTAGTAGTAGAAAGCAAGTTTCAAAACAAGAAATCCCATGATTTTCAATGACCCCTGTTCACACTCGAGCAGCAAAATGCTGAACGTAGAAAAAAGTACATGACAGGTTACAGCTCTATTTTCCCCATAGACGTCAATGGAAACGCCAGTAAACGTGCAGCAGAATTATTTTGCATATTGTTGCGCGTTTTGTAGGCATGTTTGTCCATTGACTGCAAGGTTTCTCAAGCTCCCAGTAAACGTGCGCAAAAAATGTGCAAAACGTGGATCCTATTTGCTCGCGTTTGTGTGCCACATTTTCATATACGTAGCAAAAAAGCTCATGTAGTATTTTCCAGGGCACACATTCTGCATTTTTTGGCTTCCATTTTTGTGTGTTTTTTTTTTTTTTTGTACGCGCGCAAACGCGGAGAAAAAAATCTCGCTTTTGCAGTTTTTTTGAGATTTGTCACCATTTTTCCACTAGGCATTTTAAATTGTATAAATAGGAGAACAAATATATGCAAAATAGGGAGAAGTGTAAAAAAAAATGCAAAACAAGCAATTGGTTTTTCAAAAAAACCCTGAAAGTTGATCATTCAGTTATGGTTGGAGAAGCAAAGCTGAACTTCAAGCAAACAACTATATACAGACATTCCTCGGTTACCGACTTACCTGCTTTGCGACCACTCGCACTTACGACAGTGCGACGTGTCGCCAGCGGAAGTGATGTCCTCCGATCTTCACTGCGGGTCCCGGTAAGTATTTTCATTGCCCAATGTACAGTACACTGTTCGGTACTGTACATCTGCAACACTATACAGTACTGTACTAATGCAGTACAGTACTGTATAGAATTCCTCACTTAACGACCAATTCGTTTAACGACCTGGTCGTTGGAACAGAACTCGGTCGTTAAGTGAGGAATACCTGTAAACAGATAAAATGCGTATAAGGGAGTTGTTTTACCTGCCAATAGATTTGTATTTGTTCATTCAGCTCTTAGATTTGCACAGCCAGGTAGATGACAGCACTTACATTTTAAAAATACAACGGTGTCCCTTTCCACTCCCAGCCTTCTGTCTGGACAGTGAAAGAGCAGAAGTGGACTGATAAGGTCATCTCGCTCTTCACACTTCTTAACTCCTATCGGCTTTTTCCTTGTAGGTACATCTGAATATAGTAGACATGACTGGCTCCTTTCCCAGTCTGCTGCTACAAAGGGGATTGCTAGAGGCCGGTGCCAAATGTAGGTTCCTAACTACTTTCCGTCCGCCTGTTGTAAATAAACGAATGGCAAGCTGCTTCCAGCGGGGAGCTGTAAATGTACAGCTTTTTTTTTTTTCTGCTCGTGCATGCCCCATAGCGTACGCACAAGCAGGACACACTGACACTTGTAAACAGCCGGTAACGGTTGTTCAATACAAGCGTTCAAGCGGCTCTATAACTAATTGCTTGTATGTGCCCAGCAGTGTGCGCCCCCCACCCTCCTTCAGCGCGGGTTCCCCCCCCACCATAGTTACCGGCTATCCTGGGCTCCGCTGTCCCCTCTGTGGGCCCGGGACTGGCTTGACAGCTCTCTGCACTAAGATCGGAAGGATATAAGCATTCTCCCACCTGCTGATCTCCTTTCCGATCTCTGAATGCGGAAGTGGTGTGTATTACATCACTTCCACATTTATCTGTCATTTCTCTGGCTGCTATAGCCAGAGAAGAAGCTGATGAAGCAGATCTGTGCTTCATCAGCTTCTTTGGGGTTCCTAGGTAAAATTAGGGGTGTTGAAGACCCCTGATGTCTCCATAAAAAGGACCTGTCAGTGTGCCTGTGCTATCACATAAGGGAATTGTTGGCTCCCTGTGTGATATAAAAAAACATTGTCACATATAAAAAAAAATCCCCAAAAAATGATTTAGTCCCCCGCGTATACGCACATATAAATTTAATCCCACATCTGTTGCATCAACGTGCGAAAATGACAATTGCGCTGCATATGTTGCATATCACTGCGTATGTGAGAGTGCGAGCAATAATTCTCGGGCCATCAATCACTGAAACCCTAAACTGATGAGTGGTAAAAGCTGTTAAATTGGGCAATTCTGGGTATTGTAGCTCTTTGCAATTTTTTAAAGCCTGACATTTTATGTTGTACCAAAAAACTGAGACCGCTGCAGCTGGGATGGATCCTGATAATGCTGTCAAGATCCACCCAGCTGACTCTGCCTATCTAGACTTTATGCATTCGCTCACGTCCCGATCTATTGAGCCGACGTGTGACAGTTTCATTGTCATACGTCGGCTGCAACTATGAGGCTGATTGATTTTCGCTCACCTCCATAGTTCTCCTTTTTAATATAGGGGAATCAGGGTTGTGTGGGGGTTTTTTGGCAATTTTTCCTTTTTTATATAGTAAAAAATAAAACCCCAATGGTGATTAAATACCACAAAAAGAAAGCTCTATCTGTCCCCAAAAAATGGTATAAAATTAATTTCAGTACAGCGTTGTATGACTGAATGAATAAAAGTCGGAGTACCTCCGTGCTGAATACTGAAAATGGCTTGGACAGGAAGGGGGTGTAACACCCCAGTCTTCAAGTGGTTAAAATAGTAGAGTTTAAAATAAAAATATAAAGCTTTTCACTCAGCTTACACTTTTTAACACTCTGGACTTAGTAACACTCTGAACTTAGTAACACTCGGGACTTGGTAACGCTCTGGACCCAGGACTTGGTAACGCTCTGGACTCTGGACCCACCTGAGGCCCCACACATACCTGAGACCCCACACAGCCCATCTGAGAGTGACCCTGCACAGCACATCTGAGACTCTCTATGGTGGGATCTGCAGGGTCTCGGGTGGGCTGGTCACCAGGGTCCCTTTCCCTGCACATACTCCTTACCTGCCGCTGCTGGGGCCCGGCCTCTCCCGCCACCAGACCGGTGCTGCTCAGCCCCAGCCTCTCCTGCTGTCAGAACGGTGCTGCTGGGGCTTGGCCTCGTCTACCTTTTGTCTCCTTCCCTGTCACCTCTGCTATGCTTACCCTGGTAGGGGCCTGGGCCCCCGACATGGGTATCGGCTGTACCCCGCTGATGGCGGCCCTGCTAAGATCTCACTACCAGAGAAATGCAAGAAAACATTTCTATAACTGAAATATCAGAGTAGCAGAACTACTGTACTGAAATATCAATGATATTTAACAAGATTGCACAACTTCAGTAGCCACATTCAATGCAATTTACAAACCTCTGAAGCCACTGCTAATAGGAGTACTCATATTCAGAAATAAGTTATTTCCTTCCTGAATAACAACATGGCTCGACTGTCTTTGAGGAGGTAAAGTTGTTAAATTACAGCTTAAAGCAAATGTCACCGTTTTACTGTTTGCACAGTACTGACAATGTGCGAAGACTGCTTTAAACACTTTACTAAAACTGGCAGTGAGACAGGATTTACAGTTTAGTAAAGTATAGTATTAAACAGTTAAAATGTATTTGCCTCAAAAAAAATAAATACAGAGCAGATGCAGTACATCTCTGCAAACATGCACGTTTGTCCATGTTATATTGCTTTTAAAAATGCTGCAATTATTGTCTGTTGATCCTGCCAGAAAGGCACAATGCACTTGAATTCCTGAGAACTGACAACTCCGTGCCTTGGCTGGCAACACTGTTTTTTGTTTTCTTTATATATATCGCTTGCCGTCCACACATTGAATATAAACGGATTGGCGCTTGCTTTGAATGCGGGTCACTGTAAGTAAATACTGATTTAAAAAAAAAATAATAATAATTCTTCCCCTGCTTGCACATGCCCCTAGTGTGTACACGAGCAGGACACTTGTATGATGTGTGGGAGTATGTGTCCCCTCCTCCTTTTCGGCTCTCCCAGGCTCCACTGCCCCCCCCCCCTCAGGCAGGCCTGGGACCAACGCTCAGGTCTGTTCACTGATCAGAGGGAGATCAGCACACTTCCAGTGGCTGATCTCCCCTCCAATGGCCTGGACAGAAAGGGGGTTTAACACCCCGTTCTTGAGGTGGTTAAAGAGATAACACATGGCGACACGGGCATGCATTGTAGAGATGTAGTGAATGTTTTGTTTATTTTTTACCAAGACGTGCATTTTAAGGTAGCAGGGAAAAATGGAAGTCCATCCCTGACTAGAGGTAATGTGGTAGAAGTCTAGTCTCCAGTATTTTAACTGTAGACTCCCTGCAGCTGATCTTTTCCCAATACTGACTTCCAATACCTTGTTCTGCATTGTATCCCTTTGTGAAGATGGACATCTTGGAAGAAGAGCAGGGCTTTGCATCTTCATGTCAAAGTTGCCCCAGTGACTGTTGCAAACTGGTGGAATAAGAACCAGTAAGCAGTGGGAGAGGTGTGGAAAGTTGATATCCACAAAATGGATGAAGCAGAGGCAGGGAGATAGCACCTCAGGTGCAGCTTTCTCACCAGCGAGCATTTAGGAAAACAATGAGCAGCACAGTAGTGACATCCCCAACTCTCACCTTCCATGATGGGAATAGAAGTCACTGGCAGCAGTGCAGCTATCAGTTATAAGGATAAACATGAGTTCCTAGGCATTATCACATGTCGGGATGTGCACTGTTCATTTTCAGGAGGAATTCAAGACAAAGGTTTTTGGGGTTTTTCTTCAGGGTATTGCTTTGGTACAATTAACATCTCTTGACTAGACTTCAGGCTCATTTTAAAAACATTTTCACCCAGAGGCAAGTGTTGAAGACTACAAGGTCCACATGCAGCCGTGGGGGCATCTCCCAAGCACATATGGTTTATATCGCAAACTGTACTACCTGTAAATATTATTCTGTGGCAATCGGGTACAGGAAACCCTCAAAGCATTATATACAGTAATTATACAGAACCTCTGCCCTTACAGCTCACTTTTTTCCAGCATTTCTTTTCCTGTGCTTGGCATATTAAACAGGAGTACATGGAGCATGGCGTGACATCGAAGTCTGCTGCAAGCACAACCACACTAAAATCACAGCCCGGCTTTCATTTGGATCTTATAACTGCACGACTACATGCTACACTGGGTCATCAGAGCACAGCTAACAATTGCCGTATCTGTGGGAGCTTTTGTCCAGTAGCTTAAAGATTTGGGAAAGCTCATATTCCACAGCGGGTGTCTGTCCCTGCCTTGGCAGGTGTGTCTGTCACAATGGAGGAGAAAGTAAGTTCCCCGCCGCTGCAAGAATGCTTTTCAATAGAGCAAATGAGAGAATAAAGCGCCTAAACCAATTTAATTTGACGTGGGGAAGCCACCCCATTTTTCGCAACTTCCTTTTTTTTTTTAAAAACTGGAAGAAAAATCCCCAAACTGTAACAGCTGTCTCTATAGCTGGTCTGCAGGCAGAATGAAAGGAGCACCATTGTTCTTCTTGAAGGCAGCAGGAGAACCTGAGCTTTCATGTGGAACATTTCCCTTGTTTGTTTGAAGTTGGATTGGGGTATGTGGCCTGTAAAAGAACCATTAACCCTGGGATTGAAAAGCTCAAGATAAGCTCCATGCACCGCCATAGACCTTTCTGAATGAGTCCTGGCAAATGTAATGGTAAATTCCTACTTCACAACAAGATGACAAAGCAATTAAAATGACTGATTAATAGAAACTGCACAAACTGTCTTGGAATCTTTAATCAATTATTTTTACAGATGTGCTATAGCCAATAAAAGCAAGTTTGTAGCTGTCCTGTCAATAATTTAAAGACAAACTATTGTTAATACACTCTTAATACTGATGATTAAAGCAAACCTTTGGGGGAGAGGGGATGGTTATTAGTAGGAATGCACTGATACCGTTTTTTCGGTATCGAGTACTGATGTATTTTTTTTTTTTCCGGTACACGCTGATTCTGGAAGTCCCATTAAGGAAGCTGGGCGGCATGTAATGACTCGCTTCCCGATTAGCCGGGAAGACGTTTCCCTGCTCCCTTGTCACTGGGTGATGAGGAAGCATGGGGCCGGCTTTCTGGCCAATTAGAAAGCCGGGGGGGCAGGTAATCATTCGCTGCCACAGCTTCCTTATAGGCCAGCTTAACGACCAATCAGGAAGACGGGCGGTGAGTCATTACCCGCCTCCCATCTTACTGATTGGCCGGGAAGGCAGCTCCCTGATGATGAGGGAGCATGCAGCCGGCTTCCAGGCCAATCAGGAAGCCAGGTGTGTAATGACTCGCTGCCTGGCTTCCTGATACTGGAAGTTCCGGTATCGGAATAGGCATCGGGAGCATTTGGGCATGTATGAGCCAGGAGTAATTAATAATCACCAGTATGGGTTCTTCTTATTGGAATATCCCCCTACCAACTCTCTGTTCTCAGTGGGTGCCCTGCAGGTGTAGCTTGTGATTTATTCCCCTTGTTGCCTTCTAGCTGCCTTCTGCTGTTTTGGATACTGCCAAAACTTTGGGATTTACCTAATATAATATGATCATATCAGTCTACTCAATGCCTTTTTCATTTGTGTCTTTTTCCAGGTGTATTGAGCAGAAATTCAAGCGATGCCCTTCACTTCCAACAACCAGTGTGATTATTGTATTCCATAATGAGGCCTGGTCAACTCTCCTCCGGACAGTGCACAGTGTTCTACATACATCACCCGCAATCCTGCTAAAAGAAGTAATTCTTGTAGATGATGCTAGTATAGATGGTAAGTCAAGACAACATCATTATTGAGAACTACTGTTTACTGGAAAGACTGTCATGATGACTGTCAAATAAATCTTGTTTTGCCTTCAGGTAACATAAACTAGTTCTAGTAAAGAACACTGTTAGCCCCAAAACGTATCTCCATACCTGTAGTCACATAGGAAGCCTGCAAACGTGCAAGGAACTTATAGGAAATTTTAGCACATACACTACTGCATTTTACAAATGTGTGCTCTCATTTGATGCAGGTTGACTTACAACAGATCTAAGAATGAAAATGTTCAGACCTTGAATCTCTTTTTAAATTGCACTTCCTATTCTATCTTCATCTTCATATGTACAGGGTACATGTGGCAAGGAAATTAATATCCGAGCTAAACCATACAAATGTTTAAATAGCCTTCCTTGATCAGCAATATCCTGCGGTATAATTATTTGCATTGGTAAATACGGCTTGTAAATCAGTACGTGTTCTATTCAGGATGCTGGTGCCATCTGTTAAATTTGCAGGATTGCTTTATCCCTATTCAATGACATTGTAAAGAGAAAAAAGATGCACCTTGCTCAGCACCATCCCCCCACCCCACCGTTCCTTACTTCTTGCCCTATGAACGAACTGCAGGGATACAAGGGAAAATGTAATGAAAGGAAGAAGACTAGAAATGACAACTAATTAGGATTAACCCTGCAATTTAATATACGTTTTGTTATTTCTAGATTCTCATTTACTCCTTTTATGAACTTGCCAATACAATTTTTTTTAAATAACACCTTTCTTATTTCATTACATTCTTTTACTCCCAGTGATCTCATTGCTGAGTCTCTGTGCTTCTCTATGCAATGCAGGCAGATTATGGCTGATGGGAGGTGCCAGCAGGGTGCTGTACATGGCTTCCTGAAAACATCACAGCACGCTGTTTCAGTACTCCTCTTAAGAGTTCTCAGCCCTGATGCAAGCAGTGGGCTGGCTGTTGAACGGAGCTCTGAAAATATCTAAATGCCTTTATGGGTGGATGTCATGGGTGGATGTCAGTCTGGAGGAGTGCAAATGCAAACATTTTCCATCACACTTAACCGCTAGCCTACAAAAACAATTGACACTGTCTAACATTTTGCAATAAAAACAGGTTTTAGTTGCACGACTTTTGCAAAATATGTGGAAGCCACACAGCCAACGTCTTGTATAGTGTGGTCCTAACTCTAATCTATGAGAGCCTCCATCTTGAAGCATATACACTATATTGCCAAAAGTATTGGGACACCCATCCAAATCATTGGATTCAGGTGTTCCGTGAAATTTCCTTGCTACTAAATATTCCACGGTCAACTGTTAGTGGTATTATAACAAAGTGAAACCAACTGGAAACAACAGCAACTCAGCCACGAAGTTGTAGGCCACGTAAAATGACAGAGTGGGGTCAGCGCATGCTGAAGTGCGCAGAAGTCGCCGACTGTCTGCAGAGTCAATAGCTACAGACCTCCAAACTTCATGTGGCCTTGAGATTGACACAACCACATTGCATAGATAGCTTCATGGAATGGGTTTCCATGGCTGAGCAGCTGCATCCAAGTCTTACATCACCAAGTGCAATGTAAAGCGTCGGATGCAGTGGTGTAAAGCACGCCACCACTGGACTCTAGAGAAGTGGAGATGTGTTCTCTGGAGTGACGGATCACGCTTCTCTGCCTGGCAATCCGATGGACGTGTCCGAGTTTGACGGTTGCCAGGAGAACGGTACTTGCCTGACTGCATTGTGCCAAGTGTAAAGTTTGGTGGAGGGGGGATTATGGTGTGGAGTTTTTTTTCAGGAGTTGGGCTTGGCCCCTTAGTTCCAGTGAAGGGAACTCTTTAGGCATCAGCATTCCAAGACCAAGGTTTTTTTTGGCTTCTCGTTCTTTGTAATGTTAAGAGGGGCTGTGAGGGGTTTGTGCTGACCTCATATCTTGAAGCATATACACTATATTGCCAAAAGTATTGGGACACCCATCCAAATCATTGGATTCAGGTGTTCCGTGAAATTTCCTTGCTACTAAATATTCCACGGTCAACTGTTAGTGGTATTATAACAAAGTGAAACCAACTGGAAACAACAGCAACTCAGCCACGAAGTTGTAGGCCACGTAAAATGACAGAGTGGGGTCAGCGCATGCTGAAGTGCGCAGAAGTCGCCGACTGTCTGCAGAGTCAATAGCTACAGACCTCCAAACTTCATGTGGCCTTGAGATTGACACAACCACATTGCATAGATAGCTTCATGGAATGGGTTTCCATGGCTGAGCAGCTGCATCCAAGTCTTACATCACCAAGTGCAATGTAAAGCGTCGGATGCAGTGGTGTAAAGCACGCCACCACTGGACTCTAGAGAAGTGGAGATGTGTTCTCTGGAGTGACGGATCACGCTTCTCTGCCTGGCAATCCGATGGACGTGTCCGAGTTTGACGGTTGCCAGGAGAACGGTACTTGCCTGACTGCATTGTGCCAAGTGTAAAGTTTGGTGGAGGGGGGATTATGGTGTGGAGTTTTTTTTCAGGAGTTGGGCTTGGCCCCTTAGTTCCAGTGAAGGGAACTCTTTAGGCATCAGCATTCCAAGACCAAGGTTTTTTTTGGCTTCTCGTTCTTTGTAATGTTAAGAGGGGCTGTGAGGGGTTTGTGCTGACCTCATCTGTACTGTGTTGGCTGATTTAATTAAAGTAGATTTGAACACTCCCAGTCCAAACAAGGGGTTAAAGGATTACAACCCTGGCTTCTGCATTGTATGTTAATGATAGAAACGTATGCCTGTCCTCTAGTCTTTCTATAAGGACACATCACTGTGAAGGTGCTCAGTGATGCTGCAACATCAGCCTGCTTCAGGTGCTACAGCCTGCTGCAACAAAACACCTGAAAGGTTAAAAAAAAATAATGTTAGATATGCTTTTTGAATGGAAACACATAGCAAACATATAGAGGGGTTTTCTCAAAATTGACTGCAAAAAGGGGAAATTAGGGGTGCGCCGATACCCGTTGTCTGGTATTTGAGTTTTCCGGTATTAAGAGTACCGATATTTTTTTTGGTACTCGCCAATACCGATATTGGGCGTCTCATTAAAACTTTATTTGCTTCATGTTCAATTGGTGTGCTGGTGAAATTTTTTGGACTCCATTAAGGAAGCTATCACATTAAGGAAGCTGGGCGGCATGTAATGACTCACCGCCTGGCTTCCCGTTTAGCTGGGAAGCTGTCTCCTGATTGGTCAGAAAGCCGGCGCCATCCAGGCAGCATGGCGTCTGCTTTCTGGCTAATCAGGAAGCCAGGGGGGCGAGTCATTACCCCCATCCCAGCTTCTTGATTGGCCGGGAGTCCATCTCCATATTACCTGGTAACGAGGGAGCATGAAGCTGGGTTCCTGGCCACTCAGGAAGCCGG
This sequence comes from Nanorana parkeri, assembly GCF_000935625.1. NCBI lineage: Eukaryota > Metazoa > Chordata > Amphibia > Anura > Dicroglossidae > Nanorana > Nanorana parkeri. The sequence goes on from NW_017307906.1 coordinate 107,201, forward strand.
GCAGCATGTAATGACCTGCCGTCCGGCTTCCTGATACTGGAAGTTCCTGTATCAGGAAAGGCATCGGGAGCATTTTGGGCGAGTTTGAGTACTCCCCCAAATACTTGGTATCGGTACCGATACTAGTATGGGTCCATCCCTTGTGGAAATGCACTTTAACCCTTTCTCACTTTATCCAAAATTTACAAAGTTGTGGCTTGAATTTACCATCAATAAGTTATACAATGTTTCTGGGTTGAAGGGGGAATTTTGGATATATGGAACTCCAAGGGCAAACTTGATGGACAACATGGTATTTTTGTGCCATCATCCTTTTCATATAGCTATGTTTCTGCACACCCAGACAAACATCTAGGCATAGTTCTTGCTCTAGCAGTAACCAAGCATTAATACTTTTGCTTCACCACAATCATGAGAGATTCAGATAAGTAGTAAAATGATTCAGATTGTAGTAAAATGAGCAACTCCAACAGGACTGCCAGGGCTTTTCTGACAAGACTAGGTTATCAAGTAGCCAATGTTCCTGAGATGATTAAAGGTATTTGGTTTCTTGAATTAGATTGTGACAAAAGTCAATTTTCTAATTTTGTTTCACAAAGAAGGAAAAGAACAAAGACGTTTGTGTGCCTTTTTTTTAATGGAGTTAAGCTTGGGCAGCACAGTGGTGTAATGGTTAGCTCTTCTGCCTTGTAGCACTGGAGGTCCTTGAATCCTGGCCAGGTCACTATCTACAATGAGTTTGTATGTTCTCCCTGTGCTTGCATGGGTTTCCTCCAGGTACTCCGGTTTCCTCCCACACTTCAAAGACATGCTAGTAGGTTAATTGGCTCCTGTCTCAATTGGCCCTTGTATGTGTTGTGAGATTTAGCTTTCAATGGTAGCACATTAATGACGGAGTCCACTCGCTTACCACGTCTTTTAAAGGGCCTCTTTGCCCACTTTTATTAGAACCAACATAAAAGTCCACACCGGTGTTTCCCTCGCAGGGGTCTTCAAACACAGTACAGCAAATAATGTTTGTCCAAGTCTCACCGACTCCAGGTTGTCACACATACTCCACTTGTAAACGGCTCTCTCAGCCTCCTCGGCTGTCTTCCCGTGCCTCTAGCACACACAGCCACCTGGCTCCCCTCTGCCTTCTGGGTGGAGGACTCCTGAACATCCCTGTTCCTCTTCCCAGCTGGAGCCCAGAACACTAGCCCACACACTTCCCATAAATGCAGTGCACAGGTGTGCAATCAGGTGCTGGCCACTACTAAACAATGGACCCAGGAATGGAGATTTCATCCCTCCCAATTCTCTTAGAAATCTCCCAGTTCCAGGATCCCATGCCAAATCCAGAAATCCTGGGAAGAGCCACAAAGTCAGCTCTTTCCCAGTACAAAAACTTGCCTCCTGGAACCGGTCAGCCCCTTTTGGATGAGACTCCTGGGTGACTACAACCCCCGGTTCTACCGTGGGATTGCCACACTATACCACAGTGTGTAATGTATGTATGCATGTGAGATAGGGACCTTAGATTGTAAGCTCCTTGAGGGCAGGGGCTGGTGTGAATGTGCACTGTCTAAAGCACTGTGTAAATTGTCGGCGCTATATAAATGCCAATAATAATCAAATTAAAAAAATGTGCACTTCTTATTAATACACGTTTCAGTTTAACAAAATGTTGTATATGTTTAAATCTGCAGATTACCTGAAGGAGGAGTTGGACAACTACGTGAAGTCTCTGCAGATCGTAAAAGTTGTACGACAGCAAGAGAGAAAGGGTTTAATCACCGCCAGGTTGCTGGGTGCCAGTGTTGCTACAGGCGAGGTGCTGACCTTCCTGGATGCCCATTGTAAGTTAAATTGAATCTGCCACACTTCATTTCCTCAGATCATGAAAAGGGAGTTCAATGTAATCCTCTCTCCTGTTAATGTACTGCAGTTTAGTCCAGGACAGGGCTTTCTGTGCACCATCAATTTTTGTCCATTTGCGCAGAATAATTGTCTTCTGTGGCTGTCTGCAAAATAAATCCCAGCTCACTGCTGCACTGTGAATGAAGACTTTGTACCAAAAGCTTTCTAAGGAAATCTCTTCAGACATGAATGGGTTCAATTTAATAGTTGCAGTTATTTGGAATAGCCTTTATTCCTTTGTAATCCTTATGGTATAGGTAAGGAACATAGCAATTGCAGCTTAAAGTACATGCTGTTACAGACATGTAGGTTTCCTAAGCTGGTGATAAACTGCTCGATTATTGGCCAAATCCTGCTGACTTGGTTGAAATTCGAGCTGTGTGTGGCCCTGCTGGCACAACCCGGCTCGGCAAAGGGCAATTATGTACATAAGTTAGTCAGGTTGAAAAAAGAAACAAGTCCATCGAGTTCAACCTAATAGAGGTAAGAGAGGAAAAAGAAAAACTGAAGGCTATGCCCACAGTTACCCACCGTTGACCCAGAAGAAGGCAAAAAAAACCTATAAAGCATGATTTCAATTTGCTCCAACAAGGGGAAAAAGTTTCCTTCCTGATCCCATAAGGCAGTTGGAGTGCATGGGTCGGCTTTTACCGCTACTGTTGTCAGTATCTACATATCATAACCTGAGGGCTCCAGGGGGCTGACGGAGACATGAGAATATATGTACAGCTACCTATTAATGGCTCCCTGCACTTTAGTCCAGAGGCCAGTTGAGGAAGAGAAAAGCATCCAACAAGAGTACGTAGCTTTCCTTTCACCGCAGAGTAGAACTTGTTTTATAAGGACACGTCAGCTTTTGTCGCGTCATGGGAAAATTTCAACAGTGTAGAAAGTAGAGCAGTTTGTCATCTCAGGAAGCAGAGTATTGGATTGTTCATATTTCAGGAATGTGGAACTCACCTGTTATCTGTGTGTTGTATTTCCTTATAGCTCCCTCCATTGTTAATCATCACTGTGAGCTGTGTCACTTTAATCCTGCTTTTAACTGTTAGTTGTGCTGTTGAAAGTGATCTTCAATTGCATCTAATCCTCATTATATCTGCACGTGATTGTATAATTGATGTGAATATGCACACAATTTGTTCTTTAAATATTCTCCACTCCTTTAAGCTGGCCATTCACTATACAAATTCCGTCCAGTTCTTGATGAACCAGCCGAAATTCGCACAGTGGGTGCCAATGTTGTCACGCTTTCGGCAGTCATCCCTCGATCAGCTGATTGAAGGAGCCGGTCTGAAAATCTAAGAATGCACAGAGCCCATCAGCTTCTGGCTCTTTTTGGGTATTCTAACAATGCATAGCAAACAGCGGTAGAATCCACCATCAATGCTTGTAAAGCTGGCCATACACCTTACAACCATCGTGCGATGGTTTTAAGGTAATTTAAAAGCTTGTACGATCTGCCCATCTTGGACAGGCAGATCGTAATTGCAATCATCGCAAGCCCGCCCCGCTGAGGGGAGGGCTTCCGATGACTGCAACGCTGAGCAGGCGCACACTGGCCCGCGCGGCATTTGTCTTACGAGCACACCACAAACCCGCCGAAAATTGTACGATTTTCGGCTGGTTTTCCAACGTGCTAGTTGGCCACCTCAAGGGCCTGTTCACATGAGTTTCAGGTCCAGATCTGCAGATGCGGTGCTACTGATGCAGTGCGTTTTGGCCGCGCTTTTGATGCGTTCCAGTAAAAAAAAAACAGATTTTTTGCTGGAGTGGGGCTGTTAGTATGTTAGCTGCAGTGCAGTGCGTTTTTGACGCGTTTGCATTTCCTGACCGTTTCCTGACCGTACAAAATGTGACATGCAGTATTTTTCTGGCGTAAGCTGAACGGACTGCGCACGTGAGAACTGGAGCCCATAAAACACATAGGGATACATTGGGATGCATTTTGAGTGCAGGAGCGTACGGATCAGGTCAGCACACAAAACGGACGTCGTGTGAACAGGCACAAAGTGTTGATGGAGGAATCTGTAATATTGTCTTTGTTCAGCCTGCAGGTTGAACGAAGAAAATATTTTTGTGTATGGTCAGCTATAGTAAAGCGCCTAAATTTACTTTTAATGACTATATATGTAACATGCTGAAAAGAGGAGGAGCTTTGGGCTTATTTAATACATTGGTGTTTTGTGCAGCGACTGTGCAAAGGGTAAGAACCCTTCGCAATAGTAATAAGCACACTGATTTGCAAATTGGAGACATCCCCAAATTGAGAATTTGTATTTTATTTCTCTCGAGTATATGCATACAGACTGCATATTGGCAAACAAACCGAATAATGGTCCTTTCTTGAGTCAGATTAGCATATAAATTGACAAGCAAAACAACTGGGATTGGTTTGCAGGAAAAAGCAGTACTCATTCTATACAATTTTTCCCATTGAGTTGTTCATGAACCCTCACAGGAATCCTATAATAATCTCTGTCAAGCCTGGGTTTCTCTGCAGTCAGTAGTCTAAGGCTCTTACCTGGAGTAAGCATGCAGATAAGGAAATTCAAAGTGAAATTAAAACTGCTCTAGGTCAGTAACTGAGAAAGTACTGAAGCCACTGGATCAGCATAAAAGCCAAAAAAACTAATATTTTAGGAAAGGTGAACAGTTACACTTAGTCAAGAAAAGTTTCCTTTTAATATGCCAGTTATTTTTATAGATTGCCAACAAATGCTGCGTGGAAACCCTGTCACCTACCATCTACACTTCACCATTATTCTTAAAATCTGTCCCCTCGGCATTAAATTGGCACGTGTTCCTGTAGAGATGCATCATTCTTTCCTCACAGGAAATGGCCATATTGACTCTAGGAATGGTTTTTAGTTCTAACACACTATTTTTTATTTTTTTTATAAGTAACTGTGTCAATGGGATTTTATTTTACTTCAAACAGGTTTTACATACCCATACAAGTCTATGGGAATGCAAAACCAGCTTTGAGCAAGTCAAATGTAGGTCCGAAGGAGGTCAACAGCAGGTCAGATGCATCTGTCAATGAATTCTGATCTCAGAAGCATCTTAAACTGTTACCATCAACACAAGCCCAAAGTCTGTCAACACAGGCCCTTTATGATGCCATTTTTAGTCTGTCATGGCTAGAACTGCCTTTTGTATTTGTGGTTATATATGTGACATGTTCTGTGTTGTAATTACACAGGTGAATGTTTCCATGGTTGGCTGGAGCCTCTCTTATCTAGAATTGCTGAAGATTATACAGCTGTTGTGAGCCCAGATATCACAACTATTGACCTGAACAGTTTTGAGTTTTCCAAACCAGTGCAATATGGCAAGCACCACAGCCGTGGTAATTTTGACTGGAGTTTAACATTTGGTTGGGAGGCTATACCAGCCCATGAGAAGGAAAGGAGAAAGGATGAAACCTACCCCATTAAGTAAGTGGTTTTTGAAGTGTTGTCTATATAACAGTATTTTTAGACATGCTGCTGTATTGGTATTATAAGCATTGCCTCTGTGAGCAAGCTTCAAAAGTACATTGGCACGACAGGCAGTTTTAAGAGAAAACTACTGATACATGGTACATTTGTTCCATGAGTCTTGTTGCGAATCGAATTGGTAGCGAACTGAATCAAACTGTGATCAGACCGCCATCTTGGCTAGAGGAAGCCACAACCAGTGTCGGAGCAGGTGAGATGGCTGCAGTTGTGTTCGTCACCCAATGCGGAGTTCGCAAAATCTTAAAAAGCATTCAAGTACCCAAACCCCTTAAGGACGGAGGCAGTTGTCCAAGTTCTGAACATATAGCTCAAATTCTATGTTTTGTCTATGTCTGTTCAACCATAATTTACCTCTTTCACATTAAGTGTACCCACACTTATTATGTATAGTTCTTTGGAGTACAAATAGGGCTTTTGTTTGACCTCAAATATTGATAATTGGTTACATTTTATTCATATACAATTCATTTATGAGAAATTAAGACATTTTTATTACACACACACACACACACTGCAATATAACATCCCCCTGAAAATGCTAATTACCCATAATTGGTATGGGTGTGCTGTAAAGTAGCCACCGTAAAGCTGTAAAGTAGCCAAGCTCGCTCCTGTGATGGCCTACAATCTCAATACAAATTGTTAAACTATGCATGGGATTGTATGAGCTCCCGAATGCCATTCAGGTCTGTGAGCAGAGGTGTCATATGAATAGTATTATGAGCCTAACCCTAACAATAAATGTATAACAATATTTTTTTTAAAAAGACATACAATTTGAAACAAATTTGTTTTCTTTCTTGTCCTGACCATGAAAAATGCAGAAAAAGAAAATCTACAGAAAGCCAATACACATTCCCATTTAAAGCATACTATCTTACTGCATAGGTATTAATATAGCTAGTACCTAAGGTTTGTTTTTATATGACCATTAATAAGACGATCCTTTTCTAGTATTCCACCTCTGGTGTGATACATGTTGGTGCCACATTTGCTATAAATACTCCTTGAGAGATTAATTGCAGGTTTCATTCAGGTCTTATCTGTAGAATCCAGCCGGCAGCATGCAGGCACTCCTTAACTTCTCCCTCGGTGTGACTAATAGTGGCATTTATGAAAGGATCATTGCCGATCTGCACAAGTCAGGGAACTGTTATATTTCTGGTATCTAAACAGTGCTTACTTGCATCTATCCATTTGTTTTTAAGGAAAATGATCATATTTTCTGTGGTTGCCTTTTATGTTAAAGTGGTTGTATAGGCAAAGTTTACATCAATATCCTGGAGGTTAAATTATGGGTAGATCAGTCACTGGACACAAAACCATCTCCCAACAATCACATAAAAAGGGCAGAAAAAAAGGTATTGTAGTCTACTAAGAGAAGCAAGCACATCATTAAGTACATCTAGGTTCAGAGATTTGTGAACCTGTATTTTGCCTATGCAGGGCACCCCCTCCCCCAGTTTCTGTACTCTCCTGTTGCTCTGGTTGGCATGGTCTGATGGGAGTAAAGGTAAATACCTGGTAACTCCATTTATAAGGTGCTGGTGTCTCACTGCCCTTTTATCCCTTTCTTGCCTAAGTGACCAATGTGTAGGTATTAGCAAGGTGGTGAGGGGGGAGTTGGAGGTTAGAAGAGGAGTTACCAGCCCTGTATGAGCTTTAGCACTGCTCACACAGGTTCTTCTGTCCTCTGGAGGCCAAGGTCTCCTCTGCATTGGCTGTGCGTGCTCCATGAGAACCCATACACTTGATAGGAGCCATACCCAAAGTGTCTCCAGTTTCAGAATGCAGACCCATTCCAGTCTGTGGGAGCTCGCTGTCGTGTTCAGTCAGATAGATGTAAAAAGTGAAAGAGCTTGTCACAATGAAATAAACAGCCAGGTTTCTATGTTAGTTTAGGGGGCTGGAGAGGGTGAACTAGCTTATATTTGACTAAACGTACACTTTTACACATATGATCAAGTAATCTGGGAGTGCAAGCTTAATCCAGACAAATTGTGCCCGTACATCTGATGAGCCTCGGTCTATACCCAGCTTTAATAGAGGTGATGTGGCACTGGAGATTATATGCTCAATTGACATTACAGACTGAAGGAGCATAGGGTGTGTCTGGCCTGCACGGCTGAGATCACTGCCAACACAGTGTTATCTTGGCTAATTAACACTGCAGTTTGTTCATTGCCTACACACCCCTGCCAGACGTCACTAAACTCTTCCACTTTGGACTTCAGTCCTTTTTGAGTAGGAACACATATGTTACAGTGAAATCTTCCATTACAAACAAAGTTTATAATGCAACTAGTAAAAATTAATCTACAAGAGAAGCAATGTGAAATATCTGTATTGCTAATTAAATTTAAATCTGTTTTTGTATTGTACGCCATACAATGCTTATTTCTGGCCAGTCACCTTTCCAGCCCAGATTGTTTGTTTGTTTCTTCCAGAGTTGTATGACGTTTGTTACAACACATCCTGGAAACTCACAACTGTTAAAAAAAATCTCTTGTGTCACAAAATCACGTATTATGCTCCTGTTAATATTGCCTGTACTATGTGCAGGGTTTTTTTTTTAGCAGTTTTATAGAGGTGCATAGCAAATGCTGCTATTCTTACATGCAAAACATTTTGACAGCAAAGGAATTTAAAGAGTACTATTCCTAAATGAGTGGTCTAATTCTATATCAAATGGGATCTTTGAGTGGATGTTTTTATCTTCTAGGTCTCCGACATTTGCTGGAGGTCTCTTCTCAATCTCCAAGGCTTACTTTGAGCACATAGGATCATATGATGACCAAATGGAAATCTGGGGAGGAGAAAATGTAGAAATGTCTTTTAGGGTATGTATTTTCTACAGCATTTGTCTGGTGTTACACCTTGTCATCCCAGTCTAAATACAGCCCCATACGGTAAAAAGAGTTCTTAAAGTGCTAATCTGAACTATACTTCCCTCCAATCTCTCACTCACCGGCGCTGACATCTTTGCCCATCTTCTTCTGGGATCTTAGACTATCTTGATTAGCCATGCTGGGATGACATAGCTCCCTTGCATGGTGCGCAACAGTAAATTCATCCCAGCATTTAGCAGATGCCAGATTGTACACTGAGCTGCGGATGTGGCTTACCAGTCCTTAGATGAGGTGTCTGCATTCGTTTTTTCTTTCTTCTTCTTTTGTTTTTCCTTTTTCAGGCTTTTTCTTTTCTTTTTCTTTTCACCTGGTAATCCTGTGAAAAGGACACTTCCTATGTCTAGGTCCAACCAGCCTGGACTTTAAACATTTTATTTATTATTCTTATTATTTTTATTATTATTCAGGATTTATATAGGATACTACAGTTGCAATGCAATTCAATACAATAAAGATTTAAAAAGGCCCTGATCTTGAGAGCTTACAATCTAATAGGGATGGGCAAGTGATACAAAAAGTAGTAACTTTGTGGTATGAGTTGTTCTAGCAAGTAACCTTTAAGTTGCTGGGTAGAGGCAGGATATGCTTCCCTGAAGAGATGCGTGTTCAGGGATTGCCTAAAGGCATTCATGCTTTCGTTCGTCTTCATTTCACAGCGACTGATGGAGCCAGTAGTTTACACAGAAAAGACCAGTTTTAGTTTTGGATAGAGTAGGGGAAAGTCTAAACCCCTGCCATGTTTTTGTTTTTTTTCCCTGTCTTTTGTACCATTAGGGAAGTTTTACATTCACTTCTTGTCCCAAAAGCACAACAGAGTTAGATTAAATATCTCAATGTCAAGGGATTTCCCATTTTCGACAAACATCGTCCGATCAGCAATCCCTATTTGAAGATTTCCTGTTACTTTTTCTTATGATATTGTGTCCACATTGGGAAGAGTCGCCCCTCTATTTGTATTGTTAAAGGAGAACTATGAGATGAGTGCTTTTCCGCTGACTGGCGGATCGGACGGGGGCGGGTACAGCTCGCTCTTGCCTCCAGATAGGCAGAGCCAGCTATCAGTCACGCAGCTGGGCGGATCCCGGCACAATTGTCGGGATCCGCTTCAGCTGAGGCGTCTCAGTATACCGCGAGCAGCAGCTGGCGGTATACTGCGGCGTCTCAGTATACAGCGGGCTACAGCTCGCAGTATACTGTGAGGGTCTAACTTGAGAGGGTCTAACCCTTCTCCCACTCTATCCAAAACTAAAAATAATAAAGGTTTAGTCTAGGGATATAATTTAAGTTCCAAGAAAGTGACAAGGATACTGCGTTTGTTAAAATCAACAGGTATTTTCTGTACTCTCTAAAAAATTTCTTAGTCTGGTAAAGGAAAACTAATGTAGCCACCGCATCTAAGGACTGGTAAGCTGCAATTTAGGATACTATGAAATTGAGGCTTTGCACACTGTATTAAAGGGAATCTGTTACAAAGAAAACCCCAAAGTTGTTTAACAGCACTTACCTAATATTTAAAACACATTGCCTGCATATACAAATATGTATATACACTAAATAATACTGTAATCTGGTGAAATATCCTTGCAGGTGAATGTATCTGAGCCTAAGCTTCCAGTACTATGTACATAGAGATTAATAATGGCTCCTGCCAATATTTAAACACGTACATGCCTGTAGAAGAGTGACACATAGGGGGAATTTATCAAAATCTGGAGCAACTGTGCATGGAAACCAATCAGCATCCACTTTTCATTTTCAAATCTTAACTGAACAAACTGAAGAGAGAAGCTGATTGGTTGGTTGCTATGGGCAACTGCTTTAGATTTTGTCTGCTCCAGTTTTTATAAATGCCCCCCATTGTCTTATAGCATCCAACGTCTTATGTGTTGCAGGGAATACTCCTCCTTCTTTCTCAGGATTGGGTGGCTAGGTAGGCTATGGTAAAAAAAAAAATTTTTATATAAACATTACTTTTCCAAAAAGGTCTGGCAGTGTGGAGGTCAGTTGGAGATCCTACCTTGCTCTGTGGTGGGCCATGTGTTTCGTACAAAGAGTCCGCACTCCTTCCCCAAAGGAACTCAGGTGATCACTAGGAACCAGGTACGTCTAGCAGAGGTCTGGATGGATGACTATAAGGAGATTTACTACCGGAGAAACCAACAAGCTGCAAAAATGGTTAAAGAAGTAAGTACTGAGGGAAGATACTTGGATCTTATCACTATCCTAGTATACAAATTACATTTGTTTCAGTGTAAAATAACTATGCCATGTAAAAAAAAAAGTGTGTGTGTGTGTGATACACGCATCTCAATTTCCTGCATTCTATCATTCCATTATTTTTTTTTCTACCAAGTACCCAGATTCTTGTAACATTCAACTAGAGCTGCAAAAACGAATCGATTTAAATCGATTATAATCGATGATGAGAATAGTTGGCAACGATTCTCATCATCGATTAGTTGCTTTTAGATTAGTTGCAGCCACCGCTCTGCTCCTCAGCTCTCCTCCCCGCTGGTGCTGGCTGCAGCGGTCTGTGTCCTTTCCAATCCCTGCTGCTCTCCCCGCCTGTGTCGGCAGAGGCGGCGGGGACACAGACCCCTGCAGCCAGGGAGGAGAGGCCGCTGTGACTCAGCAATCCCCTGCTGCCCCCCCTAACTCATCAGCTGCTCCGTGTCCCCTCTTCCCCAGCCCGTTCTGCCTCTCCCCGGCGCTGTTCAGCCTCAGCCCTGCCCCTGTTCAGCTGCTTTAACCCCCGCCCCATTCAGGCTGAAAGCCATACCCAGCCTGCTATTGGATATTTTAAAATGCAATAGAACTTGTAGTATAGTATAACCCCAATGTGACTTCAGAAAAAGAAAATCTGCTTACCGCTTATGAATTCTCTATGGATAGTACAGTCTTACCTGTATGAACATTTTTAAAAAGAGATAGGGCCTGTCTTTTAATCACTGTTCTCCTTTGTATTGCTGTCAGTAGTGATGGTCAGTGGCGTAACAACCGGGGGTGCAGCAGGGGCGCGGGCCCCGGGCGAGCAGGAACAGAGAAGAAGTTACTCTTGAGGTTCTGGTTAAAGCGATATCGACAGCCCTGCTAGTATTAGAAGCTGAGACAAAATTGTTAATGAATATCTAAGTATTGAATTGATATCTAAGTAGCTATGCCATAATGATAAAAATGGCTTTGCATGGTCCAGAGTAGTTCTTTAAGGCCTCATGC
>NW_017307906.1:118799-153770 GCF_000935625.1 Nanorana parkeri
ATTCTCTTTTTTTGTCTCCTGGACTTTCCACTGAAGATGATACAACTCTGCAGACTGTTGTCTGCCCTCTAGTGGAAATATAAAAGACAGCATGCATGTAAATCACTGAAATAAACCCATTATCTAATACACAGCAGTGCATTGGTTTCACATCAGATATTCACAAGAAGTATAATATTTTGTTAAGTATTTCTTATCTTTTAACGTTTGCTGAAATCTTTGATTACAGAGGAACTTTGGAGACATTATGCCGCGGCTAAAGCTCAAACATGATTTGCATTGTAAGAATTTTTCATGGTATCTCCAAAATATCTACCCAGAGATGTTCATACCAGACCTCTCACCAACTTATTTTGGGGCTGTAAGTATTTTGTGGTCAGATAATGAAGAGTAACTGTGAATAACATTATCATTGTGCGGGTCAGTTACTGCTCATCACTTTGGTCTAGCGCTATGTATGTTATGTGGGCTTAATTTCTGAGATGGGTTGGCAGCTCCAGCAAAAGGTGATAGGGTAGAGGTATTTAGAGTTATTACGATGGCATGTAATACCAACCCACGTATTAGCATTAGCCCTTTCTCTAAATGCTATCTGAAAGCTGAGACCCTGTAGAATAAAATGGTGGCAATTGCATTTTTTTCATGCCACACGATATTTGCACTACTGTTTATTAAAGGAGAACTATGAGGTGAGTGCTTTTCACTCACCTCATAGTTCTAGCCGACCTGTGACAATGAGACTGTCACAGGTCGGCTCAGTAGATCGACAAGTGAGCGAACACATACCGGCGTTTGCTCACCTCTCGATCCTGTCACAGCTCTCTGCCGTGACAAGGGAGGGGCTGGATTCCCCCCTCCCCGCTCCGATCCGCACACGCTGACTGGCGGATCGGACAGGGGAGGGGACGGGTACAGCTGGCTCTGCCTCTAGATAGGCAGAGCCAGCTGTCGCTCACGCAGCTGGGCGGATCCAGACATAATTGTCAGGACACCTCATAGTTCTAGCCGACCTGTGACAATGAGACTGTCACAGGTCGGCTCAGTAGATCGACAAGTGAGCGAACACATACCGGCGTTTGCTCACCTCTCGATCCTGTCACAGCTCTCTGCCGTGACAAGGGAGGGGCTGGATTCCCCCCTCCCCGCTCCGATCCGCACACGCTGACTGGCGGATCGGACAGGGGAGGGGACGGGTACAGCTGGCTCTGCCTCTAGATAGGCAGAGCCAGCTGTCGCTCACGCAGCTGGGCGGATCCAGACATAATTGTCAGGATCCGCTTCAGCTGCGGCGTCTCAGTATACCGCGAGCAGTAGCTTGCGGTATACTGGGGCGTCTCAGTATACCGCGAGCTGTAGCTCACGGTATACTGAGCTTAGGGTGACGGGAGGACGCTAGTTTGTGTCCTCCTGTTACCCTAAGGATAAATATGGGAAAAAGCCTAAACCCCATAGTTCTCCTTTTTAAATCTATATTTTAAGTAAAAAATAGACACAATTTAACCGACACTTTGTGGTAAAACATAAAAGCTTGAGGTTCAGTAAATAGATACCAATAATGTCAAGCTTCAAAACTAGCCTTAGAATTATTGCTGAACTGGAAGCAAAAACACAGCATGCCTTTTGTAAACTACGAGTGCCGCCAGCTAGCAGGTATTGGAGATGAACAAAGACAGACAGTCCAACCTAGGTGACAACCCATCCCTCCATAAATATATTAGAGGAGTGAGCATAGCCACAAAGGAACAGGAAGTGTTATTTGCAGTATCACCAGGCAAAAATAAAAGAAAAACAAAAACAAAAGAAAATGAATGCATCCTAAGGAAATATATTTCATTTTTGTTTATGGGTTTAGATACACTTTAAAATGTATGTATGTATGTATGTATGTATGTATGTATGTAAACCCTGACAATGAACTCCTTATTTGATCCCTTGTAGTCTGTTTTATATAAACCACAGAAAGCATTTTGTTATATCTTTTCGATAAATGCAAAAAGTACTTGTTGATCAAATAAGAAATTCAGAGTTGCCTTCTGTGCCCTGACTGTTTTATTTCGAAGAGTCTGTTTTCGCCCCCACCCCCTTTTGTTATCTTGAACTATAGAATGATTAGTCTCTATGTTGTGGACAATAGGATAGGAGGTGGGTCTGAATAGTTCAGCAAAAGTAAACTGGGCAGGGCTGACACCACTCAGTCCACAAAACAGCTGTTGTCAGCCCACAACAGGACGAGGGAGCTGAGTGCATTTCTGGCAGATCAACTTGTATTTCTCTGTACTTGTAGGTTCTTTTAAGGAGATGAAACATGGGGGAATGTGTATGTATTGCAGAGATGTACTGTATGTTATTTTCTGATTTTTCCCTGACAGATGCTTTAAAGCGGAACTTTACCTATATCTTCACAATAACAACAAACACACCTTTAGAAATGTTTAGTAATGACAATGTACAAACACATACTTCTAGATAATTGCCGGCTTATTATTTTTTTGCATACCTTATTTTTGCTTTCTTCCCAAGTCTTTGCACAGTGGGCATTTTAACTAAGGGCAGGATACTAGATCTTTCTTTACTTCCTGGAACTCTGGCACGTGTGACTAGGACATGTGACCATGCACATTCTCTCAGGGGAGGAAACAGCCTTTCCCTGAGATCTCATTTGGTTACAGATGAGATTTCCCAGCAATGTTCTGCTGATGTAACCTTCCCAGGATGCAATGCTTGGGCACGATCACATCATTCGTGCCAAAGTGGACCAGGAAGTGGGGGGGAAAAAAAGTTGTAAGTAAAAGAAAAATATGTTTGTTTTAGCTTATGAATGTAGGATGATTTCATATCAGCATGCAGAGCTGTATGCTGATGTGATTTTTAGTCAAAGGGGGTTAAAGCTCCACTTTAAGGAAGTTTATCAATGCTGATTCTGCCCCTAGAGGGGGACTGTCTGACACCTGTAAAGGAACAATATTGAAAGTGTGCTAAACTCAGCATTTCCCTCTTTATAGATTAAAAATGAAGGATCCCAGAGCTGCCTTGATGTTGGAGAAAATAACCATGGAGGAAAACCTCTCATCATGTACCCTTGTCATGGGATGGGAGGAAATCAGGTACAAAAGAACTACAAACTGCTCTGATAGTATAGTAAGACGTGTGGATAGTAGGATGTTATTAAAGGATTACTGTACTTTTAAAATTATATAATCTCTTTGAATACCATTTTAATCCAGGGAGACCAACTACCGAAAATGGCTCTTGCACGTAGTTTAATTTTTATGTGCTTTTGAGAAGTGTCCTCACAGGCAGATTAGAAATGTATTTGTTTACATTCAACCTGTCTGTAGACTCCACTGTATAGTGCAGTTTACAAAATTTCTGTAGGCCAAGACCAGAACAACATGGAATGCACCAGTGTTTCTCTGTGTTGTCTCGATTGTAAGAAGCAAACATATATGCTGTACTTCTCCCTAAACCTGTTTTTCTGTGTCATGAGTCATAAATGAGGAGTGTGCTGCATTAGTGGAGGACATATTAACCATATAGTAAAAAAAAAAAAAGATCTGGCCTGCCAGGGACCTTGACCTGGCCTGCTAGGCCGCATGCCCCCTGCCATAGGCGTCAGGGATCTCAAGTCTCCCCGACGTTCAGGGAGTCTCCCGCTATTAGATAGCATCTCCCAGAAGCCCGCGAGAGAGGCATTTTATCCCGGAAAGGTTTACTCTGCTCTATCTAGCAGACTGAACCTTTCCGGTAAGGTTTCAGAGTGAGGCTTGCCACCTGGAGCAAGGTCATGTGATCTCTAGAGCAGCCTCAGAACGAGGCTTGGCTCTTGGAAGGAACAAGCTACTTGCTGCACAGAGAGGGCGGGCATGGACTACTATTGAGAGCAGGTACAAGCACTGAGATCTACTGCTGCAGGGTTGAGAAAGAGTGCTGTTAACCCATTGTGGATAATATAGAATCAATTATATGTCCTGGTTGTCTAGTTATAGAGAACAATTATTTTTTTTAACTTTACTCATCAGCGTTTTTAAAAAGGTCTTAGGCTGCCTAATAAATTGTGACCTTTACACTGACAGATACATGAAAATCAATTCACAAATCTGTTTTTTTTTCTTTTCTTTATATATACAGTAATATTTTTTTTTTTCCAAACTATGATCCGGCCCCCCAACAATGCCTGAGGGACAGTGAACTAGCCCCCTGTTTAAAAAGTTTGAAAACCCCTGATCTGGATGGACCCTGGTGCCTTGTTGTTGTTCTCAGTCCTCCACTGCAGTTATACACTGTAGACAACTGAATGTAAACAAATCAGTGTTCTCATTGCTCTGACTTTGTGGGGATAACCTTTAGAACACAGGTATAGGAAATACAGAGGTAATATATGCCAGGTTCTGTGGTGACCGTTTAAAAAGCTAAAGTGTTCTTTAAGAGGAACTTTGGACCCCAGGGCTGGTGATACACAGTATACTTGCTCATTTACCATTCTCCAGCGCTGTCTGGCTGAGCTGTCCCTTTTTGTCACTCACCAGCGTTGCCATCTTCTCCGCCACTTCATCCAGGCTCCTGACAATTGGTTGCGAAGCTACTTATAATGTAACTCCTGTGCATGCCTGCAGGATTTACATCCTTCACGGCACCCAGCTTAATTTCCGGCATCTTCCAGATACCAGAAAAGAGCCGACTTGTATGTTGCACTGCACATGCGGCACAGGCAGTGTTCACTAGGAAAAAAAGAAATACTAGGGGACAAGAGAAAGGGTTTTCTGCAAGCTAAATTTTTCTCATTTTACCAAATTCCTTTTTAAAGTAGTTATCCTTAGAACATAACATAACATAGATATAGTTTTTTTAAGTGATGGGCTTAACGTTTAAGTAAAGGTAAAATAAAAGAAGAAACTGCTGATGGGTAGGTCTCTGTATGTCTCTTCTGTCATAAAAGCTGCCTTCCTGCCTGCCAGAGCTTGTGTGCACTTAGCTGTGCATGCACACATGCTTGGCAAGGTCCTGTGCTGAAAAGAAGTAACTCCTGTGCGCATGCAAGATGCTGAACCTTGAAGGAAGACCGGGTGAAGATGAAAGCACTGGCAGAGGAGAGTGCTGACATTGCAGTGCTGGAGGAGATCGCCTGCAAGGCAAGTCGGCCATAATGAGCTAATATGCTGTGCATACTAGCACGTTATGGCAAACACCTCCTGGGGACCCACTATTCCCACGTTCATGTTGGCAGTTTACTACCACTTTAATTAAATGCATGTTAAATTTCAGACTTCTACGACAGTATCTAGTTTCTGTTCTCTAATTACTAAGTACTATGTACTAACTCCAGTGCTTATGTGTTTCAGTACTTTGAATATAGTACGCAGAATGAACTGCGACATAATATTGGGAAGCAGCTGTGCTTGCGCTCCAAATATAGTGCTGGTCCAGTGGAGCTTGGAGAATGTCAATACAAGGGAAAAGGAACTACTGTTCCAGGAAATGAGGAGTGGGAAATTACTAAGGTAAGACATTTTCTCAATCTAGCCTGCAGTAGATGTATCTCATTAGTACAGGGACTCTGCTATGATCTTTAGAAGATCCGGCAGCCAAGAGGAGGAGTAAACAGTAGAACACAAGGACCAAGTTATAGGTTAGACTGCACATTGTACACAACCTCACTATATGTACCAATCATTCTCCTTCATTGTATGTTTCTGCATGCCACCTCTGAATTCCATTTTCCTCTGTGTTTGCTGGTATACCTTTATGGTACATAAAAATAAGGAGCAGTACATGAGAGCTCTCATTGTAAATCATAGTGTTGTAAACCAACAAAGCTTTAGCCAAGTGGCAAAAAGATAAACTCGCACTCACAAAGGTGATGGCAGGCAAAGTAAGGCAAATTAGCAATCCTGAGGGAGGAAGGCAGCTTCTGGGTGAAGTTTAGCCCCAGCCATGGACAACACTGCAATCTCCAGCAGTGATGGAATGTCTGCTCCGACCCACAGTGCGAGCACTAGGAAAGAGGATCATCCGTTTGCAGTGCTTAAGCTCGCCCACAATGACGTCCACATGCAAAGGTCACATGGTTGGGTTCAGCATGGGCTTAGTGTTTTCTGTGTTCCACAGAGAACATGGAGCAATGGTAACTTATAAGAATGCAGTACAGCACAGAAGGTTATCAGCTCACTTAATTTCTAGTGGAATCCACAGGTATTTTCTTCCCCCCCATTTAACAGATATAACAAAACACTTTCAATGGTATGTTTTGTATTGATATTTTGACCAAAGAGAAACCCTGATATTCAACCATTAACTTTAAACCTTACCCTAATTTAACCATACACTTTAGTTGCCGGATGTCCTAAGGAATGCATTTCTTTTTCAGGATCGTTTACTAAGAAACACTGGCTCGCAACTATGTCTAACCTCCCGGGGAGAACATCCGTCCACCACCAACTGTAATCCTGGAGATGTACACCAGCGCTGGGGCTTTAGCTAATTCCCATCATGCTCAGTGACTGCTACTTGAGGACTTTATCTTCAGTGCCTTCTTATCCCCTGGATATTAATGAGAAAAGTGCCCATTTCTCAGAGTTGCCACTGGGCAGGAAGCATTTAAAACTTATCATTTTAAAACGTTTACATTTTAGATCCGTGCCTTGAAGGAAAAGAAAAAAACCAAATGAACACCTTTTCCATTGAAATAAGCTTTCATAAAGCTGGGTGTTGGGGTTCCCCTTAACCGCATTTATGGATTATAAAGAGAAATTTGGACAGGCCAGATTTGCACTAGTTGTTCTCCAACACTACGCAAGTGTGCAGCATACAGCTGTTGGGTTTTATCCCACTAGAACTTGAGCAGAGATGATGTTTCATCTGAGAAGTGCTGCACTTGTTTATATATAGCAATAATTAAGGTAGTATAATCAATCTGAAGTAAATCCATCGCTGCCATGGACAGTCAGGCCTCAGATCGTGCTGGGACTTGTATCATGACAACATTTATGACCTCAAGTTGTATAAATATGGCAAGATTACTGTAAGGTTGCACAGAATCACACTGGACTGGTTGTCCTCTGCTTGGCCAATTATCAATCTGCACAAAGTGGAATTGTTCTTCCCATTACATGACTCTTCTGGCAGGAGATTAGCGCAACTTTATTGCAATGAAGTTTTTTTTAATCGAGAATGTTGTGAGATTAACTGTGATTTCATCCATTTTGAAATGTACATTTTATGTATTTGTATAGTCTTTTGCACAGCACCAAGGCCACCATCTAAGAAGGCAAAGAGCAGTCAATATACAATAACCCATAATAATTCTTCTTTCAGCAATCCAACTGCAGTAATGGTACATGTGATCATTTAAACTGTGTTTGTGCAGTTTGCTCAACATTGTTGCCTTTTGCCCGGCTTTATGAAATTTGTTCTCAACCATAGCAGAATGGCAGGTCCAATGTATTTGCTATATTCATATTTCAACCCAATGTCCTCGAACTGTGATTTAGTTTCTTAGTTTTTATTTAGACAGAGATTTTTGTTTTCTTATTGGCCTTTTTGGGGGCTTGGTTCATAAGTGACCTTTTACTTGTCTACAAATCCACAAAGCCATTAGACTTTTTTTTATAAATTGTCCTAGGCTGAACACTTGTATGTAATCATTCCATAAGTGTCTTTATTTTATGAAATTGTTAGTTGCTTCAGTCTTACCTGCATTAAAGCACCTTAACACAATTCACAGCTGGCCATATGATAATGCTAGATTCTATTCCAAGGGGATATGACATATAAAACAGGCTGTGATTGGGAAAACGTAAAACATAAAACAGATGCTTAACAACTTTAAAATACAGTAGTGATGTTTCAGCTTTGGCCAAAATATTGAATTTTTAGGATATTTTGAGTGTGCATGCTACTTTCAGTCCTTTTTAAGTCTTCCCTCGTCTTATCTAATACTAGAATAGTGGTGATTGAAGACTTTGACTGAAGCTGTGATTGACTCTAACGTTCTGCAATATTGGTGCAAAGAGATGGGATACATAGAGTATACAGAAGGGAGGAAAATGAAGTGACGGGTCTTGCATTATGTATTCTCACCAAACAGTACTAAATTGTTGCAAGATTCACTGGGAGAGGATATTTTTGTATGCAAGTGTAATTAGGGTATTTCCATATTTCTCTCTTTTTCTAGTAGTTGGGAAGGCTGGTACATGTACATATTAATGCTCTGAACATAGTGGGTATATAATGGGCCATGAAGTACATGAAGATAGAAAAAAACAATACACATGCCACTGAATGGACTGGTTTTGACAGAATGGTAGTGCAGGGTGCAGTAAGAGCTTTTCCAGGTAGTGTTCTCTTAATTCATAACGGTTAGTTTCAAATTGTCACTGTGGGAACAGAGATTGAGGGTTGTCCCTGTTAACTTGTGTTTAATGATGCAGGTTTCATGGCTGTAACAAGCATATAGCCCATGAAATTTGGTGCTTTTATCCCTCATCCCAAGATGAGGGATAAGAGCACCTTTAAAAACAAGGCGGGAATGATACCTCACATTTTTATGTTCACACAGGTTATCTTTAAGTTACTGTGCCATAAATATCCCTTTTGTGTGACGTGGTTTATTTGAAGTATGTTTGTAGTCTAATTGTTAGTATGGAGAAATTTATTCTGTTAAGTGACACTAAACTCAGGAGTTAAACCTTAAAAATGCATTCATTCAAGTACCTTAACTATTAACAAAAATGTATCTTATTTGTGTATCACTCAGCTGCAGATCCTCAAATCATCTCTGAATTTGTGCTGACACTGTCCTTCCTTCTGGAGGGTGACTACTTTTGTTCAATATGGTCCCTGTGTGTGTTGTTAAGTAGCCACCACTCCAAGCTTGCTCCTATGGTGGACTACAATCTCAATACAAATTAGTAAAACTAAACCCGAGACTGCTTTTATCACAAGAGTGATCTTGGAGCGGTGACTACAGTACTTTACAAAACACATAGGAACCATGGGGAAGAAAAGTAGCCACCCTCCAGAAGGAAGGACAGTGTCCGCATTAGTTTGGAGATAATTTGAGGATCTACAGACAAGTTATTCACATAATAGTTAATAATAGTTAAGATAGCTGAATGCATTTTTAAGATTTGACTCCTGAGTTTAGTGTCACTTTAACAAAGAATAACCATTTGAGAAAATATTTCTCCATTCTTCCTGCAGCTTCTGGCCTTGCTACAACGGAGCTACAAATAAACCGCTATATTGGACAGTGGTTTAACTTTAGTTTTTGCTTTTACTTTTTTTTTTCTTCTTCTTCTTTTTTTTTCTTTTTTTTTTTTTTTAACTGTATGTTAAGATGAAGGGTTTATGTTGGGGAATCATAAGATTAAATCACTGTGACTGATTAGTTAATTTGACCTTAGGAAATTACACCTTTTGTCTTTATATAAAAGAATTTCTAATTTAGTAATTTTGTGTATTTTTATGACATTTATTTAAATCCTGTACAAAATGGTACAAGTATTGTGGCAACTGGTTACAACCTTCATCTGTTTAGTCAAATAAATGTCTCTTTTCTGTGGTTTCTCCATGTCCAGATGTTTCACACTTTCAAATATCTACAATAAATAGATCTACTGTAAGCCCTAATGATAAACTCTGATATTAACTGTAGAATTGGCAAATTGCTCAAATTAATCTCCAGTTAAAGGGTTATCTTCCTTTTTAATACCTATATGTTTTTATACACCCATATTATCTATTCATCCAATGCCTACCCCAAACAATGAGTTTACATCTTTACCTGACGCAGAACAAGGACAAGGAGCTGTTTAGTATCCACCAATAAAACATTAGCCCTACCTTAAAGCGTAGACATGTGTAACACCAGACTGGTAATTTGATTTAATGTTATGAAGTGGATTGGGGTGATGCTAAAATTGCCTGTGGTTGCCATGTGAATAGTACTATATGGCCAACCCCAGAAAAAGTGTATATGTAAGGTTTGTAATAAACCGTCTGCAAGCAAATCTCCACCTTTTTGGTCCCAATACTTCACTCTTCTATGTAAAAGGGTTAGGGATCAAAAGTACTTGCGGCTGTCACAATCGGGTATTAAGGTGAATCCCAGGACTGAAATGAACAATTCAGGGGTGACAACATATCTCTACACCCCCTCCCATCCCTGTTGTTTTTGGATAGGTATCTGCACATCTTGTGTCAGCAAGTGAACTAGGAACAGCACTATGGTATTTTAAAGGGCATAGAGTAGCCGATATAGTGAAACCGTATTTCTGAACATTTATTCTTTGTGTGTTTGTTAGAATATGCTGAGTCATCTGGTATCTTAAACTCAATACCTAATGGCCTTGCTCCTCAAACACGTCAACAAGAGTATCTTTGTACAGTTGCTTACCTGATTTGCGTCTCCCAGAGGAACGTATTAAAGATTTTCTCATATTACGTATATAACAGTTTAAAAATGGGTGTTTTGAAGAGAAACTATTGTCTTTTAATTTTTTAGGACATGGTTAACGTAAAGCAAATTTTAGCAACATATATTTACACTGGTTAACCACTTCCCGGCCGGCCGTTGTAAAAAAACGGCCGTCCAGGAGCTCTCTTGATCTGAGCGTGTGTCTTTAGACGTCCGCTCAGCCATGCCCCCTCGCTCGCGAGCGGCAAATGCCCGATTTTTTAAAACGGGCAGCGATGCCTGTTAACATACAAGTGATCCGCTGGCTATAGAGCCGGCGGATCGCTTGTATGAGGTCCCGGTATGTGCGCCCCTCCGCGGCTCCCCCCCTCCCGCTGTCACGCTGGTACCGGGCTCCGCTGTGCCCGGGACCAGCATAGTGCCACTCTGACGGGATCAGAGGGAGATCGGTACACGAACTCCCTCCGGCCCCCTCTCCGCTGTCAGAATGCGGAACTGGTGTATATTACATCACTTCCGCATTCTCGTGTCACTCTCCAGCTTCAGAAGCTGGAGAGAAGCTGATGAAGCAGATCTCTGCTTCATCAGCTTCTTCAGGGGGGTTCTAGGTGATATTAGGGGTCTTGGAGACCCCTGATGTCTCCATAAAGAGGACCTGTCACTTCTTTTGCTATCACATAAGGGGGGGTTTCCTAGCCCCCTATGGGATAGCAATAAATTCAAGTGGGGAAAAACAAATAGGAACATTTTTTAAAAGTTTTCCCCCCAAAAATGTAAAGTTACACATAAAAAAGAATTTAATTTTTTTTTTTTTTAAAGTCCCCCCATACATACACGCATGCAAACAGGCGTTGGGTGCGCATACGTGCGAAAATGACGATTGCGCCCATTACGCCGCACATGTTGCATATCGTCGCGAACGTCGGAATGAGACCAATAATTCTAGGGCTATCAATCACTGATAACACTAAACTGATGAGCGGTAAAAGCTTTTAAAGCGTCGCCTATGATCAGTTTTGGGTATGGTAGTTTTTTTTTTGCAATATTTTTTTTTCCGCTGGTGCGCGCAATTTTAAAGTTTGACATGTTTGGTGTCTATTTACCCGACGTGACCCCGTCTTTTATATTTTACCAAAAATATGGGTAATAATCATTGTTTCCTAATATAATGAAAAAATTACTTCTTTTTTTTTTTCCTCAAAATTTTCAATACTTTTTCCTTAATATAGTAAAAAATAAAAACCCCAGTGGTGATTAAATACCACCAAAAAAAAAAGCTCTATCTGTCCCCGAAAAATGGTATAAAATTCATTTCAGTACAGCGTTGCATGACGGAATAAATGTCAGTCAAAGTCCCGAAGCGCTGAATACTGAAAAATGGCCAGGAAGAGGGTCTAAACACCTGGTCTGGAAGTGGTTAAAGGAGACTGCCCTTTGCGCCCACCGTCCTTCGGCAGTCTAAGGGCACGTGATGTTATGATGTCCATTTACTTTCATTGGACGTGAGACAAATTGAATCTGTATACTGCCTATGTGGCTGATTTTTTTTCATCTCCACAGTTAATCAGGGGGGCTGAGGGATTGCAGTGAAATACTTACAGACAATATAAGTCAAAGATATGAATCTGCAAGTAGAATGTCAGAAAAAAAGTAGGTCTGCAAGCTGCCAACTGAAGAAATTGCAGACGTGTCATCCAGATTCAGGGTTTCAAAGACTGCTTGGATGAGACTTTCTGTAGTCTTTCTATTGGAAAGGGGAAGTTTCCACCAGTTTCTCTTCCCTCCAGGAATAACGTACTCTGTGACAAATCTATGTGCCTTGGAAGGAGGACAGTCTGCAGGACAGCAAAAGATTCAAAGTTGTTGATCAACCTGTTGGAGCTGCAGCTGTCCCTGTTGCATTGGATGAGCCTCAGCTGAAGCCATTTGGTGAGAATTTGCGACATTGGTCCAACAATTCCATGGTAGTGGCATACGTAAAGTATGAGGAAGGCATGAGAAGTCGAACAGATTCTTCAGCAGGCCGAAGTTTGGGTTCTGCCCCTATCAGTAGTCTACATCCCAGGAGTGGAGAACAAGATGATGGATTTTCTGAGTTCTAAATATAATTATAATCATTGTAAGGGGGACAGGCTGAATTAGTATTAGCAGTAAACTGCATGAGACAGGTACACCAAGGAACAGTCCAAGCAGGTTCATCCTGCACTGTTATTTACCAAGGCAGCAAACAAACACAGTTTAATGCAGAAGGGCTTTGTACAACAGGTCCATAGCATAAACAAAACATCTGCTTGGGCAAGCTACTAATTAAACTCCAGTTTGACAACAGGGTTCCTCACATCAAACAGTACAAATGTAAATTTTTTAGTATTCTATCAGCACTCAACCCCTTTTCACACGGCAGCAGGATCTCACAGCAGAGAGAGGACCTAAGCATCAGTCAGATCACATATATAAAGGCCCGTGCACAGCTTAGACTTAAGGCCCCATTCCCACGAGACACAGTGCGTTCTGGCCAGAATGCATTGCATTGCGGCCGGCTCACCTTTTTTTTGTGTGGCAGGAGGGGGCGTGGCGGTCCATTGACGTGAATGGCACTGTAGCCATGCCCTCCGTCCGTAATGCAATCGGCCGCACGGGATCGCAAGGCACAGAATGTCTGCGGTATGGTCCGGTACAGTCCGAACAAAATAGTGCTTGCAGCGAAGAATTCATGTCACAAGTAAATACTGATGTTTTGGCGCACTGCTTCTCAAGGAAACTGTGTGACCAAACGGACCCTGTAGGGTACTGAAGCATCAGTATTTACTTGTGCCACACATTCTTTACAAGATGTTCTGAATTCTATGTTTTTCTACTCTTAACTTACAGTAGATTTCAATCTGTACATGTGCAGCTTTGCTAAAAAGTTGTCTATTAAGGGTTAAGTTAAAGCAGGGTTTTTCGCCTGGCTGCTGCCAAATTGGTTGCAGCATATTCAACCAATGGTGGCTTCAGAAAGAACTGCGTTAACCATTAAGCGCTTGAAGACCAGGTGTTTAGACCCCCTTCCTGGCCAGGCCATTTTTCAGTGTTCAGCGGTGCAGTACTTTGACTGACATTTATTCTGTCATGCAACGCTGTACTGAAATAAATTTTATACCATTTTTTGGGGACACACAGAGCTTTCTTATTAAGAATTGTGCGCGCTCGCGAAATCGCAAAACACTAGCATACCCAAAATTAGCCATAGGCGACGCTTTAAAAGCTTTTTCAGCTCATCAGTTTAGTGTTATCAGTGATTGATGGCCCTGAAATGATTGCTCTCACTGCGACGTTCGCAGCGATATGTAACATGTAATGGGCGCAATCGTAGTTTTCGCAGATATGCGCACCTGACGCATGTTTACATGTGTGTATGTAGGGGTGGGGACTTTTAAAAAAAAAATGTTTTTTTTTTAATTATTTTTCATGTGTAACTTAAAAAAACTTGGGGGGAAAACTTTACATTTTTTCCAATTTTTTTTTTGACACGAGAATGCGGAAGTGATGTAATATACACCACTTCTGCATTCTGACAGCGGAGAGGGGACCAGACCTCCCTCTAATCCGCTGTCAGAGTGGTACTATGCTGGTCCCGGGCTCGCACCTGGCACAGCGGAGCCCGGGATTAGCGTGACATCGGGAGGGGGGGGAGCCGCGGATGGGGGTCGCACATACCGGGACCCCATACAAGCGATCCACCGGCTGTAGAGCTTGTATGTTGACAGGCATCGCTGCTGGTTCTTCAATTATGTGTCTTTCCCGCTCGAGCACGCCGCGCACGAGTGGGGCGGGATTAACAGGACATGTATACACGCCCAGTTACATTCAAGAAGATTAGTTAAAGGAGAACTATAAGGTGAGTGCTTTTCACTCACCTCATAGTTCTAGCCGACCTGTGACAATGAGACTGTCACAGGTCGGCTCAGTAGATCGGGAGGTGAGCGAACACATACCGGAGTTCGCTCACCTCTCGATCCTGTCACAGCTCTCTGCCGTGACAGGGGAAGGGTTGGATTCCCCCCTCCACGGTCTGATCCGCCAGCGCTGACTTACAGTAGATTTCAATCTGTACATGTGCAGCTTTGCAGCGCTGATCGGACGGAGAGGGGGCGGGGTACAGCTGGCTCTGCCTAATTGTCGGGATCCGCTTCAGCTGCGGCGTCTCAGTATACCGCGAGCAGTAGCTCGCGGTATACTGTGGCGTCTCAGTATACTTTGGCGTCTCAGTATACCGCGAGCTGTAGCTCGCGATACACTGAGCTTAGGGTGACG
Organism: Nanorana parkeri; assembly: GCF_000935625.1. Classification (NCBI taxonomy): domain Eukaryota; kingdom Metazoa; phylum Chordata; class Amphibia; order Anura; family Dicroglossidae; genus Nanorana; species Nanorana parkeri. The sequence goes on from NW_017307906.1 coordinate 133,510, forward strand.
GGAGGACGCTAGTTTGTGTCCTCCCGTTACACTAAGGAGAACTATGGGGAAAAGCCTTAACCCCATAGTTCTCCTTTAAAGGAAAGGGACACCACATTGTTTTTCCCCTATCATGCTTTTAAAGGATAAAGATTACAGTATTTGCCCAGATAACTGACACCACCTTCTCCCATACATGCATACTTACCGAGATCCGACCATTGCATCCAGTGGCGGACCTAAGGAACCGGCTCTTACAATGCCTACCCTGACGTTACTATTCATGCATTTCTGTATAGAGGACTACAACCCCCAGCAATACTCTCTACAGAAATGCAGAATGGTAATGGCCATAGGAGACTACAACTTCCAGCAATACTCTCTACAGAAATGCAGAATAATTCCATCAGTTATAGAGGACCACAAAAAAAATGCCACAGAAATAAGGCACATACAGTAGATAACATCATCACCTCATCTCCTCCCCGTGGCGGGAACATCATGTAGCAGGGAGAGGCGGCGTGCTGTGTAATTAGGAAGCTGCTCGCTGGGTCCTCCCGGCTGAGGCCCTAGCACTGCCTGAACATGTGCCTGAAGGCTTCTCTGCCTCACTCCAGCCTCACTGCCGGACGGCCAGCGGGGTGGGCGGCAGCCGGCCCCCTCACCATCTCTTGCCCTATCCTGCCACTGGTCTGGTGCCTGGGTCTGCTGGGCCCCCCCCAGGCTCAGGCCCAGGTGCACCTGCATTGGCGTAGTTCCACCCCTGATTGCATCCTCTGTTGTTTATTCACATCCTGTGCCCCACAGGTGCATTACAGCCCAATAGACGTAAAGTCTTGCCAGTTAAGCAATGAGAGGCCACACTGTCTGTTAACCCAACATGGTATCCCCCCGACTATGTAACACGGTATCCTCCGGTCACATCACCGTCCACCAACCGCAGTTAGCCAAGATTGATGCGTTTCAGGGGCAAGCCCCTTTTTTCTACCCCACAGTCGGGGGGATACCATGTTGGGTTAACAGACAGTGTGGCCTCTCGTTTGTTGTTAATGCCGGATGAAAACGTTTGTTTGTGAGTACTTTTATCCCTTGTTTTATTTATTGCAATAAACGATTTTACACACGGAGGTGGCGCTCTGTTCCCTTTTGGTTTCTATGTTCGTGGTGCAAGCCCCAGAGCCTTGGATGAGCAGTCCCTCAAGTCTGTGTGAAAAACTGTGATAAACTGTTGAAAACTTTGGGGTCTATTCACTAAGCTGCCGTAGGCAGCCGAGTGAATGAGCGACCTAAAGCGAAGTGAGCCGAACGCTGTTCGGCTATTCACTTCAGGCTGGTACGGCTGATTTCAGCTGTATATCGGCTGAAATCAGCCGTACATCGCGTGGCTTCGGGTCGGCCGAACATGCTCAGCAAGGAGCAACATCTGGATCGACAGGCTACTCGCTGCTGTTCGATCTATTCTTATAGATGCCGAACTGCAGTGAATAGCCGAATAGACCAATGCTCGGCTGTTCTGCTCGGTTCCTCTGTGGGACCGAGCAGAACAATAAAATAGTTAAAAAAGTAGAAAAACAAAAATAGAAAACGATTGAGCGGAGCTAGCAATGACAGCTAGCTCCGCCCAACAGTTTTCTATTGGCCGGCAGTTCTGCTGCCGTAAAAAAAAAAGAAAAAAGAAAACTCTGCCGGGCGCTCCGGGAGTCTTCCGCTCCCGGCCGGCAAGGAGAGAAACACTGCTTTTTTTTTAGCCATGGGAATGCATTGCTAGATTCCTATTGGCTATTTCAATTTGCAATAGCCAATAGCAAACTAGCATTGCACCCGCCCTGTGCTGCTCTCAGTAGTGGGGACCTGATGGGGAACTGCAGCAGAGGGCGGGTGCAATGCTAGTTTGCTATTGGCTATTGCAAATTGAAATAGCCAATAGGAATCTAGCAATGCATTCCCATGGCTAAAAAAAAAGCAGTGTTTCTCTCCTTGCCGGCCGGGAGCGGAAGACTCCCGGAGCGCCTGGGAGAGTTTGCTGTCTGGAGATCAGTGTCCCTGGTTAGCTGCTAACCAGGGACGCTGATCTCTCTGCAAGTGGCCAGAGCCAGCCAAGTTTACGGCTGGCTCCGCCCAGATGTCAGAAGCAGGCTGACGGCCGACCAGCTTTGGTTTTCAGGGCGGCTCAGCCGAGTTCGGCTCGACTGAGCCACTCGGCCAAGTTCGGGAGCTGTACGGGTTATAGTGAATAGCCCGTACAGCAGCCCTTCGGTTCTACTGAACAAGAAATCAAGCAAACATATTTCAAGAAGATGCCAGTCTGAAGACAGCTGAGATCATAAAAAGTCCATAGGAAGCCACCATCATCTGATCAGCCAAAAAACTGGGACTAAGCAAGATGCCACCTGAAAAGATTTAAGGATTTTTTTTGAAATTAGCGGAAATACAACATCCAAACATAAAAAGTAACTTTGGTATGCCCCACCCGTGTGGGCAACTCTGAGATGGATAAGGGCACATACAAATTATGAAACATGGTGGCGTAAATAAGGAGTAAACCAATTATACAGTATGCAAAGTTAGGCTGCTGCCCAAGTCAGACTAAGCAAATACCCATGGGCAAGAGAAGGATATAGCGAGAGAAAGAAAAGAAAGAAAGATTTAGGGGAGGCAAGAAGGGGGAAAGAGAGAGCAATAGATAAGTTACCAGAGCTGTAAGGGCCATTAGGCTTTGCAAGTGATCTGCTCCTGAAGTGAGGGTATGAAATCAGGACCCACCTCAGGACCCCAGCATATTCCAGAAAGTCTTAGATGGGCAAAATAAGACCAGCAATACCCCCCACACACACAGAAATCGGTCTGTCCTGCCCAGATCCACAGCCACCAAGTGTTCCATGTGCATCAAGTCATTCATTATGTCAGCCCATGAGGCAAGAGATGGAAAGGTAGATATTTCCACTGTCTAGAAATCATGGTGCAGGCCGCTATTTGACAGAAATGCAAAATATCCTTAAGTAACCAGGGGTCATGGAGAGGAGAGCCACCTCCGGGGTAGCCTTTACATCAGTCCCCTGCATTTTATTGTATGCTTGAAATAACTGCTGCAGGAATGGTTGGATCTTCTCACCACTCCACCAGATATTTATATAAACTCCACGGCACTGAGTGCACCGCCAGCAGACCTCCAGAGAGCATGGGAATATAGGGTGAAGTATAGTTGGGCATTTGTACTATCTGGAAATAAGTTTATATTTTTTTCTCCTGAAAATAGCTAGAAATATATTTTGAGTGTGTAAGAATATAGGCCTTAGTCCAGTCTGCCTCAGAAAACTATCTACCCAGAGAACATTCCCATAATGCCTCAAACAAGGGTTTACCATGGCAGGCCGCCTCTCTCAATAGGGCATATGTCACCAGATCCACTCCTAGGGGATTATGTGTGGAGGTGCACAAGCATTCAAAAGAGGTAAGTTGATGGGCCAGTACAGCTTGCTTCGACAAAATTGGAAGACTGCACCTGAGGAACTAATGTAGAAGAGAGTTCTCCTGTGGAGGGATTAAGTACGTGCCTCTCTTGTAGTTGCGAGATGCGAGAATGTGCATGAAGACAGGCCTGAGGCTTGGACAGAATGGGTGTAAGAGGTCCAGGTCTTGGAGATAAGCCATAGGAGATGGACAGAGCATCCCATTCTCACAGAAGGGATTCAGTGAGATAAGGGAAGGGAGAGACAGATGGTCGGTAAGCAGGATCGACCCAGGGGAGGACTCACAGGACAAGAGGTAAAAAAGATCTTCTTCCAATAGGGTTCCTATATTGCCAGATGGAGGTTAAAGCCAATCAAATAAATGAGCTAAAACTTCTGCCCCGTGATAAAGTTTGAAGTCAGGAAAGCCTAGGCCTCCAGCAGATTTAGGTCCAATTTATATTTTGGTGTTTATTCTAGGAACAGAGGAACCTCACATAAATTTTATAGAAGCCAAATGTAAACCATGAAAGAAGGAAGTGGGAAGAGGAATGGGTACAACCTGGAAGAGGTAGAGGAGACAGGGGAAAATGCCCATTTTAAGAACCTTTACTCTACCCAGCCATGAGAGAGGGAGAGACTGCCAAGTGGAGAGATCTGAAAATATACGATCAGTCAGCTTTCTGTAGTTAAGGTCAAAAAGCATATGGGGGTCTGAAGCAATGAGAGTACCTAAGTAGGGAATGGCTTTCGGTTGCCAATGAAACGAAAACACAGTCTGGAGACGTTTTAAGACATCTGAAGGTAGGGAAATATTTAAAAAGTCAGATTTAGAGGTATTCCCTTTGAAATTACTAAGATCACCAAATCAAGCTGTTAGGGTTCCAATTTTAGCGTTCCCCGGGATTTGATCGTGCTACCAGCCTCAGACAAGTACTTGGGAATAAAGAATCACACCAAATTGTGTATCCACTCTATATTAAAGGGTTTATTGTTAAAACAAAAGATCATATGGACAGTGAAAGGGGTCAGTGAAAGTGATGACAGAGCATAAACCAATGGAAAGACATACATGTATAGAAAACTAATTATAATAATATGGACCATAGAGGAACTACAAAGAAGGAAATGAGCTGAACACCTTCAATGCTATATGTTTCTTTTACACAAAGATAAAGAAAAGTTATTATCATTTTGGAAACAACTAAACTAGTTTCTGTAGAAAACACAATTTTCTCTTATTCAAACATTAACTATGTGTATACCAGAAGCAGACAAATGGGGTAATTTTGCCATTTCACAAGCAAACTCTTGGAGGATGTTGGGGATGCTATCAGTAGAGATGGAAATATATAAAAGGAGGTAATCCACATAAAAAGCAAGCTTATGATGGTGGGATCCTAGTGGAAAACCTTGAATGGACGGGTTTTTTCATAATGCTTCATTGTAAGAATGATTTAAGAAAGTTTTAACAGAAAGTTATTGGGATTTTAAAAATGTAGCGGTTAATCATGCAGTGAGGGCACAATTTCTTAAAGGACTAAAGCCAAAGAAGGAAATACTAGAAAAAGGACTTTTTCGCATTACAGGACATGTATAATATATTTGTTACATTGACTAAAAGCATGTAGGCAAAATAAACAGTGACATTTTGTATATATTAAACTCTGCATTTCTAAATAAGGTGCATTGCAGACACAACCTGCCTCCTATTAGTTGTATTTAGGCTTTAGGAAAACAGTAATGAACTTTACTCTTTAAATGTCTAAAATTATCCGCTTTGTCCTTCTTATACCGGTAATAATAATTTTCCACAAACTGAAAAACAAACAAGTTACATGTGGAATGTTTCCCAGCGCTGGTGGCCAGACTATAAAACACCAGTGCACCAGCACAGGGTTACTAAACGTAGTTGGACAACCAGTTCACAATGCTTAGACTGCTAGTGCTTGCCGCTCTTGTCCTTTGTGGTAAGCTCTTTCATTGCCAAATATGTGTTGACAGCCACCAGAGCTCTCATAGCCTTTCTTTAACATCAGGCAGGCCAGGAATCATACTGTCCACACATGTTGCAGTTATGTAATCTGATTTGGGTATCAGTACAGTCAGTAATATTCACTTGAACTGCACTGATTTTCTATAATTATGTTTAAAAAAAAAAATCCTTCCTCATGAAGGATTGCTCACCTAGACCCCCACTGCTATCCCTGAGCAGAGAGCTAGCAGGTCCGGCCAATAGTTAGCTCAGAAGACTGAACTGCTCTCTAAAGAGCAGAATATGCTCTTTTTGCATATCTATTGTTTTTGTGTTTAGACAAGCTTTACACCATCCAATATTGTATACATCTAGTGAAATGTTTTGTTGCCTACCTTGATTTTTACATACTGTCTCATTGGCTACTCTGATTGTCTACCACACAACAATCTACCCATCCCCAACTAGTGATAAACCTGGAGAATCTGTAATTATCTAACTGTATGAAGCCCTCTTTTTCTTCCCACAGGACACTGTGCTGACCCCCGATTCATTGAGGACACTACAAGAGTTGTAGGAGGTTCAAATGCTGCTGCAAATTCCTGGCCCTGGCAGGTAAGTCCCAAGTCTTGGGAGATCAAAATTGCCCAGGACGTTTCATTTTCTATATTTTTGATGTCACTAGTTGATTCCACTGCTGTCTAGCATGGTGGATTGCATTAATGTATGTGTTCCCCTGTTTCTTTAATTATGTACATAATTACTGCCATACATGGAGTCGGATATCTGTGAGCAATGTGGCTTGTTTGAGCAATGCTTATGATGAACAGACTGTATTAGGGTGAAGTAACTGGGAGCCCCAGTTGTTTTTCTTTTTAGATATTTTCCACCATATTTTGTCCCAAGGAATACTTTTTCTGTACTGCCAACGGCAGAGAAACACTGAGACAGGCACCAGAACAAACACAAGCAGATCACTTATTGCTTGCTTCTCTTGTGAAAAAAACTGCCCAAAAATAGCCAACCTTAGGCTGGCTACAGATGAGCACATGTCCTAATTTATTAAAACAAAATCTGGGCTTTGCCCTTTCTTCTAGTGCACATCACTAAATTCTTTCCAAATTATGTAATCATTATAATTAGGTAACTGTCTTCAGAAAAGAGTAGACAGCCTGAGTGCATGTTAAAGGTCAATCCAATAGGCATAATATGCAGCATCTTGTATTCTACTTTGTTTGCATTATTCCGGTTAGCTAGGCAGATTTCATGCATTATACAGACTGTTCATCATTAACCTTTAGATTGGCTGTTATGCTACATGTGCAATCAGTCCATACATATCCAGAAGAGCTGACAACATTATGGGCTTCATTTATAAAGGTTCTTCCTGGCTATGCTGTTAGGATGGCACTGGCACCCCTAGATGGTGCTGATGAGTTGGAAATTCCTATACTCACTAGCACCATCAGGGGGTAGAAGTTTGATAAATGCAGCCCCATGTGACATGTAATAGAAATTATTGGAAACATGGTTACTTAAGTAGTTGGAATCATTTACTCACTACTGTACAGTTATGTTAGTATTCACCTCAGACTGCATGTATGAGGTGATAGAATGTTTATTTGTAAAGGTCACTAAACTCCAATGTGAATCCATTTATCAGTCATAATTAAAGGTTATCTAAACCCAAAAACAAAAATGTAATATAATGCAGCTTACCAATCTTTAAATGCATCGGCTGCATAATTTGTTTTAGTCTTTTTTTCCTTTATTTTCACCTGATGATCCAGCCAGACCGAGCTGTCCAGCACAAGTGCAAGTTAAAGGTTTGAGACAAACAATTTACTCTGACAGGGTTGCTTACTAGGAATGGGCATAGGCTTGCTACAAACTAAGTTTGCCCAAGTTTACTCAAGCCCCAAAAAAACTGTCAGTGACACATCCCCTTCCAGGCCCAAAAAGCTGCTGTCTAGGCATTCCCTGACCCACAGCTACCCAAAACAATGCCCTGGCCGCAGATTCCTTTTCACCAGAAGAAAATAAAGGAAAAAAGCTTGGAAAAACCCCTAGTGCAGCCACTACATTTAAAGAATAAGTCTACTTACAGACAACGTGCACTTATTTATTTTATTGCTCCCCTCCCCTGACCTAAACAGACCCACCCCTACTGTCTGCAGACCTATACTTACAGAGATCCAAGGGCCACTGCTCCGCTGTTTATTGACATTTAGCGCTGCAAGTCTCCTTCTCTTGGCCACATCCATCTCCCTGCTGGCAGGTGGCCCCATACAATTCTAATGTGCAGGTGTGGCCAGCAGAGAGAGCATTGCAGTGCTGGAAGTAAACGATAGAAGTACTGTGTCTGTTGCATCTCAATGAGTACAGATCTGCTGAGGGGAAGTGTGTGATCTTTTAGCTCGGGTTAAAGGACAAAAGGTACTTATACAGTGGCGTTACTATAGGCATAGCAGCCCAAGCGGCTGCTAAGGGGCCGCGGGGGTGGAATGGGGCCCCATTAGGTTGCTGAGGCAAATTAAGAACATGTGAAGATAATACAGTACTGTATGATTAAGGGTTGGAGTGGTGGCAATTGATGACAACTCTAATCCACTGTAAAGTCTACAGTGTAAAGACAAATTAAGATACACAAGAGGAGGTTTTGGGATCTTGGAATCGTTAACCACAGTTCAAAGAGAGGTCATCAGAGGGGCCCCATCACATTTTTTCTATGGGGGGGCTGTGATCTGTAGTTACGGCTCTGCACTTATCCTTTAAGAATTGGCAAACTGCAATATATTACATTTTTTCTTTTGGCTTTAGATACACTATAAGTGTAAAGAGTATGTTATTTCTTACTGTATACAGAGGCCCTAAATATACAGCATGTTTTAATGATACACTCTATTCTGAAAGAATTCAGCATCAGTATCTGCAGGCTTGTACAAACATTTTATATGCTTCAAGTAGTCTTTAAAGTAGATTTAAACTTAATCTTTTAAATATCATATAAGCTTTAACAGGTCATTTCAAAAGTTATTTTTAATATGTTTAAATCTGCAGCTTTTATTAACATAATACTTGGTGATCCTGCACCTATTTAACAGTGGCGTCACAAGGGGGGTGCGGGGGGGGGTGCGGCCCCGCACCCGGGTGACACCATTGGAGGGGTGACACCAAAATGACTTACAGTCATTTTGGTGTCACCCCCCTCTGAAAAGTCGGGCACTTGGTCATGGACCGAACGCCCGACAGTATCAGGAGAGAGGAGGGGACCCAGCTGCATACCTTATCCCGCCGGGTGACTGTCCCCTCCTCTTTCTGCCGGCGTCCATCACCAAGATGGCCGCCGCAGGTATCAGAATACTGCCGCGCATGCGCGATGACGTCATCTCGCACACGCGTGGTGACGTCACGCAAATGCGCAGTGACGTCTCGGCAGGGTGACACTCGGACACCGCTCCGGGTGTCACCCAGCCTCGGGACGCCCCTGTATTTAACCATCCCGTTACAGGGTGACAATACTCTCTCGCTGTCCCCTAGTTGTGTTCTTGCATTGTCACCCTGTCACATTGGCTTTCAACACACATACACAGCCATGCCCCACTGTTGTCACCACCTGGTGATCTGTCCTGACAAATGTTATGCAGCCATCGCTGGAGCACATGCTTGTAGACAGGAAGTAGCTCCAAAGAGGCTGCGGCAGATCAGAAGCACTAAAATGCAACAAAGCATGGAAAAAAGTGAAAAAACTGTTGGGATTTTATTCTTAAAAACACTATTGTTTATTATACACAGTGCAATAGCAAACTGAATGTCACTCAGTTATGATTTACATCTACTTTAAAGCACTTTTTAGCTCTAGTCAGGGAGTGCTGGATAGAGATCAGATACCTATGCTGAGAGGAATACAGAGGTTGCAATTGGTTAACTTCCTTTGAAATTGCTATTTGCCTGCCTGTCTTGCAGATCCAATGGCTTCAACATCTTTGGAGCCACCGATTCGGAACCAGCAGGCAGGCAGTGAAATTAGCAGACCTGAACTGCATACAGCTAGCGAGTCAAAGTACCGAAGCCACTAGATAACCATCTCAGCCAACTAGTATTTTTAGAAGGAGAGTTCAGCAGTAGCAGTCGGTGAGCATTTCTTGGTTTATTAATCAAGAACAAGTATTCATGACTGTTTATATATGCATAGTTGTTCTAGGTCAGTAACTCAGGAAGAATTGAAGCTGCAAAAGGGTTAAGTGCTCATTTTGGTCTATGGGCTAAAATAAAGAAGATATACTCAACTGATCTTCAGTACTGCGGCAGTGACTGCTCACCTTGCTCCCTCTCCACTCCAGCTGGTATGTCCCTTGGTGTCTTCATGTCTAATGGACCTGCATTAGATGTGATGACCTCACGGGTCCTCGACCGTTGGAGACCAGGAAAGGAGAGGCTAGACAGGTCTAGCAGCCAGGCGAGAACGAGGATCAGCCCCCTAGGCCTAAACCAGCAGTTAATCCTTGCAGTGCGATGATTGCCCCACTGTAAGTGTTAATTTTTATGATTCCAAGAGTCCAAGAGTCCTCGCAACATTGTCTTTCAAGAATTATTTTATTTTTGATCTATAGACAAAAGATGTAAAAATGCATTTTTTTTCTGATTTGACTAGTGTTAGTTTTAGAAAAAAGTAGTTTTACTGAAACACAGTACTCATATTCTATAATTCAACACATTGTTACACTGTATTACTCAAGGACACTTACAGACTATCTGCAAGTGTCATTTTACACAGAAGCAACTGTATTTTGACAGCCGCTCATGCTATGTAATACATAACAATTCCCAGCTGTCATTTTAACAGCCGGGAAGAGTGGTGTCAGGGGGAGAGGAGCCAAACATAGGGTACTTGCTAGGGATATACCGATACCGATACTACTGTAGTATCGGTGCCGATACCAAGTATTTGGGCGAGTACTCGCCCTCGCCCAAATGCTCCGATACTTACCCCCGATACCAGAACTTCCGGTCAGAGGGAGATTTCCCTCTGACCGGCAATGCTGTAAAGGGAGAATGGAGGGCATATCTCATACAATTAATAGTAAAAGGAACCGTTAGCTGTAGCTATATGCATATTTTTTATCAAAATTCAAACTGGTAATATAATTAACATACTCAAGAAAAATATCTGGTAAGATTAGGCTAGGTCACAGGGATGAAAAACCAATTCATCCTTTAAAAGCATCATTGAAATTTAAGGTGGAAGAAAAGTACATGTTCTGATATAAGACGTAAAACAGAATGTTTGCAACAGATGCCACAGGCGTATTATTTGTGTGTGTGTGTGTGTGTGTGTATTTACATATTTCTCAATTGCTGATGGAAGTATGTACAGCATACACATCATTTCATGTTTGTATTATCATCCATTATATCACATACTTGTATATATATTAGCAATATCTATTTAAAGGATGCCATAATGGAAAGATGTTGATAAGCAAAACATTGCTGCACTGTAACATTAAATACAATTTTCAATTGAACTTTCATACAAAAACCTCATCAGAACATTCGATAATGCCATCAGAGACTTTAAGAATCTCATTCGAAAATTTTGTTTGATGTTAACATTTGATTTTGGAAATGAATGGAGTTTCTCCAATTAAAACCACAATTACTGTTAGAATTTCGTTTGAGAAAAATATTTCTGCTCCTATGATTTTTCATCAGTACGGTTAAAATTGATCATTGATTTAACCTTATTAACGATTAAAAAATCAAAGGGGTTTTTTTAGAACAAAATTCTACTGGTGAATAGCGAGCCTAATTCTAAGAATAATTAATTTCAACAGATTTTTTATTATAATGGCATGTTTTCTTTATCCAGATCTCTCTGCAGTACCTGTCTGGCAGCAGCTGGTACCACACCTGCGGAGGTTCCCTGATCCGTGCTAACCGTGTCCTGACTGCTGCTCACTGTGTGGACAGGTAACAAGGCATACATAGAGAGAAATGCTCTTTTTTTTTGTAATGTAAATTTTAAAAAGGGGGGAGGTAGAGTTAACAAGGGCAGTTGCCAAAAGCACAGGGGATCAAGGGTCACAAAACCACAATGGGAATACAAAATTTGATGGAAGCCTATGCTGAGTAAAATACACATTGTCAGTGCTAGAGATGAGGCTGGGCTTGGTTCGCCCCAAGCATGTTTGAAACTCTGGCTGCCACCCTCTCCTTCTGACCCAATCAGTGTGACGTATAGCTGCGCAGCAGGAAATGCGCCTCCCTGCAATTGACTGGGTCCAGAGGGGGTGGCGGTCAGAGTTTTCAGCAGGCTTGGGACAAGCCCAGTCTAATCACTAGTCATCGCTGTCCTCTTTTACTGAAAATGATAGTTGCCTTGTTTGTATGCTGTTTCAGTGGATTCAATACTTTGACCTGTAACAAGAATGCAGATCAGGAGTTTTGCCTTAACTCTGACTTTGCTGTATCCACATTGGATTCATGCTTGTTCTGGGTCAGTGACTCAAAAAGTATATAGTCATCTTTACAGCCATACACCTACCATTTTCATCAGAAGGTCAGCAATGTCAGCCCCTACATTTCCAACATTTCCCTTAAAGAGATTTGTGCAAACAGATGATAACCGAAGCTAATTTCGCACTAATTAGATTTTTACCAGAATTGCCAATACCATGGGTAATATATGGAGAATCTGTAATACATATACCAAATGAGCATTTGCATGAACTTTACTATTAAAGCTAGGAGGACATGGCTTATTTTAGAAAGGCTAGATATTATTTTGGATATATTGGGACTTCTACATCCTTGTAATAATAGGAACACTATGTTTCTTGAATTTCTTGGAACTAAGAAATAAGAAAACTACTATATTAACATAATAAGAACATGGGCAAACACTGACCATCATCAATGATAGCTATGTTTTTTTCTCATTTCTCATTTAACATATGCATACACATACAAGTAGCATTCTTTATTTCCCTTCTACAGAGTTGTCTCCTTCCGTGTGGCGCTTGGTGATCACAACCTTAGTGTGAATGAAGGAACTGAACAGATCATCGCTGTGTCCACCATCAGGAAGCACGCCAGCTGGAACCCTAACAGCGTGGCTGCTGGGTAAAGACATATTGTGGTTATCTATTTCTCCATATCATCTTGATATCATCATAAATGAACTGATGAAAAATATTTCAAATGCATACAACACAGAAAACCAAAAGTATAAAATACTCTGGGGTATATTATTTAAGCAGTAAATGTGACAATCACCAAATATTCACTGCAGGTGTGTCTTCCTGGTGCTTTAAATGACAGTGATTTATTAATTTGCAATGATTGTGTGGTGAATGTCACACGCTTGCTCTACATACTGACAGCTGAGGGATCATGTAACCGCTAGCTGCTTAGTTCACCTTCTCCTCCCTGCAGAGAGCAATAACTGTCAGTCACCAATCCCGCAGGGATTCCCCCTCTCCTCCCTGTTCCTCCAGTGCTCATTGGGGGGACAGACATAAGAAGGGGTGAGCACAGCTGATTCTGGCACTACAGAGGCAGAGCCAGCTGTCAGCTTATTTTTTGGAATCCTTCCCAACTGCAGTGTGGCTCTGCACTGTCAACAGCAGGGAGCAGCCCATTATATGCTGGCTTTGAGTACCAGGAGTACATTAGTAAATATACTGCTATGGTCCAAAAGAGAAGAAATGCCAAAAAAAGGTTTTGCTTTACTTCTCTGCTGTGCAAAAATTCTTGTGAAGGTGTGAAGTTGTTGCCCATAACAGCCAATTAGGTTTCATTCATCAAGCTGAAGAAGTCGATATTGACTGTTAAATTACCAACCATTCCATTAGAAAATTAAATACAGCTACAAAGAGACTGCCAGGGTCAAGTAGGTGAGTTGTGCTCAGTTGTTCAAATAATTTACAATAGCTGACTGTAAATTTTCACATCTGGTAAAAAAATCAGAAAAAAGAGACCTTTTGCCTCAGTGTATTATGTGTGTTAAGAGTGTAGGCTGCAATTTGTAAAGAATGACCTGAGATTAGTTGGCAGAGATATGGAGTAGCAGTGTAGGTGCATTGTGTGCTGATCATTTAAAGAATTGAAAGAAGAAAGTGCCAATTTCTGTTGGTTTTAGGTTTTTACTTACTGTACCTGAGCCTCCATATTGTTCGCCCTTTTACTGCAATTGTCACATTTGTGTTAATTCCCAAAAATGTAAACCGCTACACAACAGCATACCCCACTGACCTTAGACAATAGAAATACATCAGTCACAGTCGAAGCAGCACTTGTGTCTTCCAAATGGAATAATAGAGTGCAAAAGCAACATGAGGGTTTCCAACTCTCCTATATAAATGTAAATGCAAATGTACAGTTTGTAGTACACCTCAAGTCACTCATTTCAAAGTAAGCAGAGTAACAACAGAAACAGTTTTCAGCAAACCATGCTCTTTGACAAGCTAATTACTATTACATTCCATAGATATAGCAAACAGACAGGAAATTACATCACACTTGTAAGCATAGCTACATCTACAAACATAGCCCATCTAAACGGAAAACGTGTATACATCAACTATTCCATCCAAAATGTCAGATAATCTAAAAAAGGTTAAAATAGTTTAAACGTTAAAATGGTTAAAATAAGCCTAATTAGCAAAAAAAATGCTATCCTAAAAAACAAATCTCATACAAAAGCATACAGATCGTATATTCGAATTAACCGTCTGGGAGTGTGCTGAGATTGTGTATACAAAACATTTATTTTTTGAACAATAAGATATAATCGCCACCTCTACGCAGTTTGGGAAAGTGGTCTATTATTTTAACCCCTTCGTGACGGGAGACGTACAGTGTACGTCCCGTCACAAAGTGGCTATATGACTGGCCACGTACACTGTACGTGCCGAGTTATATTAGCCTCTGTAATGCCGGTAACTGCTGATTCTCAGCAGTTCCAGTCATTAATTAATGCCTCACTATTGAGACATTCATTAATGAAATAGTTAAGCTTTTTTAAAAGCTTCTTTCTTTCATTAATGAAAGAATGAAGCCTTTACATTCAGATACGGGTTCGCTAAATAGCGATCCCGTATCTGACAGCTGAAGATAGCAGAGAGGTAGCAGTGACTCACCTCTCTGCTATTCGTTTTGACAGCTGGAGAGCCTGGCCCATGTTAAATGATACATTTCAACCAGTTGACATAGTGAATGACCTGCCTCCATAAAATGTCTTACCACAAGAAGTTCTATGTGGTTGAAAGTAGGGATGCAGCGATACCGATACTAGTATCGATATCGGTGCTGACTCCGAGTATTTGGGCGAGTACTCGTACTCGCTCCGATACCTAGCACGAGTACTTCTGGTACCAGGAAGCCCAATTGGCCGGGAAGTGGCTCCATGCTCTCTCGTCACTTGTGATGAGAAAGCATGGAGCCAACTTCCCGGCCAATCAGGAAGCCGGGCAGCGTGTAATGACGCGCTGCCCGGCTTCTTGATTGGTCGGGAAGCTGGCCAATCAGGAAGCTGGCCTTGTGAGGTAAGGTTACCTTACCTTAGTATGTGCAGCCTGTCACCCCCGGGGGCCTCTCCAGCGAGAACGCGGCCTTCCTCGGGTACCAAGCTGGAGCAGTCTGGCCGGCCAATCAGGAAACCTGGCCCCGTGTAATGATGCAACGCCCTGCTTTCTGATTGGCTGGGAAGCTGGCTTCATGCTCCCTCGTCATCTCGAGTCTTTACACGCTGCCCGGCTTCCCGGCTAATCAGGAAGCCAGGTGGTGAGTTATTACACGCCACCTGGCTTCCTGAATGGGACTTCCGTTACTCGGTAATTGGTATCGGCGAGTACCGAAAAAAATTATCGGTACTCGTACTTGGTACAAAATACCGGTATTGGTGCATCCTTGGTTGAAAGGAATAAAACACTTGTGTTGTCAGATTCTGTCTCATGGTTTTTGTGTGGTTTCCCCAATACATTTTAAATCGCCCAGATGTAACACACATATGTCGACTGACATGTCAGGAAGTGCCTTTGTATACACAGTATATATTATATACTATAAAAAATACATTGGTTTGCTTTTTAAGGATGTGGTAATTATTTTATATCATGTGATCTCTTTTTAGTTTTGATATTGCCATCCTCCATCTGGCTTCAAGCGCGAGTCTGAATAGCTTTGTTCAACTGGCTAGTCTGCCAGCTGATGGCGCTGTATTGGCCAACAACTACGACTGCACCATTACTGGATGGGGAAGAACCTCCAGTAAGTATTTTTGTAAAAGAATCATGTGAACAATTTAATATTAAAACATACCAAATAAGAAAATGCACCTAACAATCAGATTGCACATTTTTGAAGATGAATCAGAAAACAAGTTTATATTTTTGTGTGGCCTACTATTTAGACAAACATTTAGACTTTAGAATTCTTTATAAAATGTGTTCTCTTACAATGCATGCCAAGTGCAGCATCCACTTTGCCAGTCTGCTTGGCCCTGCACTAATTATCTATTAAAAGTCATGTAAATAATACAATTTGTTTTGCTTTTACCTACAGCTGGCGGATCTCTGCCTTCCATTCTCCAGCAAGCTCCACTGCCCGTTGTTGCCCACGCAACCTGTTCTACCAGCTCCTACTGGGGCAGCACTGTGAAGACCTCTATGGTGTGCGCTGGTGGCAATGGAGTTCAGGCTGGTTGCAATGTAAGTTTTATGTTTCTATGTCATCTTTTTTTATTCATTTATTTTTTCCTTTATAAAGTAATATTTATCACTTTTACATCATATTCATAGGGTGATTCCGGTGGACCTCTGAACTGCGCAGTCAGTGGAGTGTTCCAGGTGCATGGTATTGCTAGCTTTGTATCCTCCCTTGGTTGCAATGCTTACCTCAAGCCCACTGTGTTTACTAGAGTGTCCGCCTACATCTCCTGGATCAACAGCGTAAGTATTCCATACATATCAGTATATATTCAGGGCTAGACTACTGTCATCTTCACAGTTGGCATAGATATGTAATGGGAGCTTTAATACATAAAACTGAATGCAAACACACTTAATAAACTATTAATAACCCAGTCAACATAATGTTGCAGTTAACACTAAGCCAAATGAGTTGGTAACATTAAAAAATGACTTTTACATTTTTTTTACAATTTCTACTTTCATAAGCGATTATAGTTAGTCCACACATAACAATTATTTTGGATTTAGTTAGATACAGGTAGAGAAAGTTACCTAACATAGCAACATGCCTGTGAAGAACTAAACCAGTTAGTTCACAGTTTCTCCCACTTGCTCGCGCCAGTAGGAACTGGTCTTCCTCCTACTGTTATAATTAACTTTTTATACTAGAGAAAGAAGTAAGTAGCTTGATGCTCCACTTGCTATTGGATGGAAAGCTTCAGTGGCCAAAAAGAATGCATGAGAGGCAGGAGAAGGAAGGCCAGTTATCAACCAGGAAGCTGTGTCAATAAGAGGACACCAGGATTTTTGGGTACTCTGAACACGCTAGCTTCATGGCCCTAAGGAGACTTTACAAGGTAAGGTAAGCCCACGGATTTGTTTAAGTAGCTTACAGGTCAGTAAGCCCAGGGGTCAGTTTAAGTAGCTCGACATGACCTAAACCTGAATTCATCTGTTGCTATCAGTACACCCTGCTGAAGATATATATCACAACATAAAAAACAAATGTTTAAAAAAAGTGACTCTTCACTCCCCAAACACAAATACGAAACTGAATTTTAGCAAACTTAATTTGCAGTATCCAGAGATAGCCATTCTAGAAAATAGTTTCAGTCATTAGGGAGTTGGTTGCATATGAATTACACCCATACAGCTCTAGATTTATCTGTCATGGACACTAGCCATATTTTTCTATCATGGCTATCACTACAGCATGCTCCCCACCTGTCTAATTACGAAGCATTTCAGTCCCTCTCTCCTCTATGCAGCAAGTGGCCATAATGGAATGGTGCAAAATAGGTCATCTGGCTGCCAAGGTAAACTCTGTGTGGAACTACAGCATGAACAGAGATTGTCTATAATTTTGGGCTCTAACAGCCATTTTGAGAAAGCTTGAGCCTAAGTGTGATGCTACGGGTTACCCAGAACACAATGAGCAACAAAGCCAATGATCCTAGGTGGGTTCTGCTCAGGGGAAAAGGTTCAAAAGTAGCAACAACAGAAAACGTCTCTGACTGTGTGCTCCAACCAGTGGCCATTTTAGGGAGGCCAAATTGTAATTGCCGTTTCCAGGGGAGAGTTCTCCACTTATTCCTTCTGAGGTTAGTTTTCTTGTAGAAGCAAATTATATTATGTTGTTAGCAATAGTCAAGGGCTAAGCTCTGAGCCCCTATTTTTAACATTCTGGAACCCCAGGAAGTACTGAGGACCCAAACATCTAAAACTAAGATGTACATGACTACTTTAAATCCAATAATGCAAAACTAATTATGATTAACTTAAATGTGTATGCTTCATTTTATTTCAGAACATCTAAAGGAAGACTATGGGAAGCAAGGCAGATGGGATTTTTGGAATCCATTGTATTAGTATCGATGGAAATATCTTTGCATAAAAATGTGAATAAAGTTTGTTTCTCACAAGGATTGCTGTCTAGTCCAGTTTTATACAAGGCTTGGTAAATAATGCATACAAATCACCAAACTTAGATTTCTAAGTTCACACAAGCAAAATAAACTACAATCACATAACCTGTTTATAGAAATTAAACATGGGGGTGTATTGGTTCCTAAAGTAATATGTCTACATGGCTCCAGTTTTCCTAAAGTAGCTAAATGTCTTCATTTGATTTCACTGGCAGCTTTTACAATGACATCTCAGTTTATGAGAAGTTAAGAAGTTAAAACAAAAAAATTACCCACCTCTCGGTTTAATTGTTATCTGTTAATCGGGACTCTTTATACACTCTCTTGAACGTCGAAAAGCTCTCTAAACGGTGTGATTATCCAATCAGTTCCCTGGCATCTACAGCTTTGGGAACTCATGATAAGGAGCTCCTACACCTGGGAGTCATGCTTTTACCTATTTTTCTCATTTATTCATGATTTCCAACATATTTTGCAATGGTTTATAGACAACATACACTGAGTGTCCAGATTATTATGACCACCTGATGTTTGTAGGCAAATTAGCTATAATTTTGCGCTGAAGTTGCTAGAGGGCCAGACCATTATAAATAATGAAGCAGGTTGTTTACCACGACAGTAGAAGTGATTTTTTTCTGAAGATATGGGTAAACAACGCGATTTAACAGCCTTTGAACGTGGGATGATTGTTGGCGCTCGGAGCCATGGAGCGAGTATCAGCAAAACAGCAGAATTCGTTAAATGTTCAAGAGCAGCCGTTGTTAAAGTGTTTAAAGACTGGACTGTCAGCCGAAAATCTGGGTCTGAACGTGTGAATTGTGGCCGTCAGCGAGTAGTCAATGTTAGGGCAGAACGGAGAGTGGCAAGACTGGTATAAGACAACAGAAGGGCAACAGTGCATTGTCAGATTCCTCGCATCACCTTACAACATCTCGTGGAGTCACGAGACGGCCCAACGAAGTCATCTCGTGGCCCAACGAAGTACTGATGGGATGGTCATAATAATCTGGCCACTCAGTGTATAATAGAAACATTCACCTTTCCACAACGGATCTTATACAGTGATCTCCATTCTCCTATCATACAGTTACACAACAATCCACTATGGTGAATATTGTCTTGAAAATCAACAATCAACTTGTGAATTTCTGAAGCTTAGTAGGTAACAGCGAAAGCCAAAGAAAACCCATGCAAGTATGTGGGGAACACAGCATGGAAATAGTGCCCTTGGGAAAAATTTAACCGAGGACCCTGTTGTGCAAAGCCACAGTGCTAATCTAAAAGCATATGTCAAAGCAAAAGTTTAAAAAAATCACATCTCTGCAATACATACATATTCCTCAATGTCTTATCTCTTTAAACACACTGCAAGCACAGAGAAATAATTGTTGATATGCCAGAAATATAGTGTGCTCCTACCTTCCTCTTTGACATGATGACACAATGAGTCATCATTGAGTCATAACTTCATCCTTAGGCTGCTCTAAAGCCATACTGTAACCAAATAAAACTCGACCCTGACCACTTCTTAATTATGTGTCTGTTTAGAGCCAGACCGGTGAAGTTTCTGAATATAGGTGGCCTCAAGTGCAGGCCCCTGACATGTCAAGAAGGTTGCATATTAGTTTCGTTCTAATAACTTTGTAAAACATGTCTTACTGCACCTTGCAGCAAAGCATGGTAAACTGTGCACCACTGAGTGCATTTTAAATGACACACTACCGTGCAGGGCTGGATTAGGGGCAACTGATGCCCTAAAAGCAGCCCACCAATGGTGTCCCCCTTAGCCCCTCTATTACTTAACTGATAAGATATGACTCAAAACGTGGTAAAAGTAAAAAAAAAAAAAGTTTCAGGATGTATAAACCTTCTTCAGTTTCCTCCCAGGTCAGCCCCAGGCCCGACCCCACAACTATATTAACCCCTTCATGACTGAGGCCCTTTTTTCAATTTTTGCACCCATGTTATATTCCACATTTTAGGCCTGAAAATGACGTAAAACCCCCCAACATTATATATTTTCTGAATGCCAAGACCCTATAGAATAAAATGGTGGTAGTTGAAAATTTTTATGTTGCGCAATATTAGCGCAACTCCTTATTAAACCCCAAAATTTAGTGACAAATTTAATTAAATGCCCCAAAACACAACAAATTACCCATTTTTTAAATGAAATATAAAAGATGAGGTTACAACGAGTAAAACGATACCCAACATGCCCAGTTTACAGATTGCGTGC
>NW_017307906.1:153948-198333 GCF_000935625.1 Nanorana parkeri
GCAGAAGCGATCTGGCGACAGGTAAGTCGCCAGGATCGCTTCTGTTGTAAAGCCGACAGTCGGCTCTACAAGTTTAAACAGAGTCCCGGCGGCAAAAGTCGCCGGGAGTCTGTTTAAACAGCCCCAATGCTGGCGACGTACACTGTACGTCGTCAGTCACGTAGGGGTTAAATAAAAAATAAAACCCTTTTCATTTGATATATTTAACAGGTTGGACATGGATCAATCTATTAAATAAATATTTACAAATGATGAGGGAATTAGCTTTTTTGATAAAAAAATGAATGAATAATTGAAAAACTGAATGAATCGATTAATAAATTAAAATCAAGACCCTTTTATTCAAAAAATTCTCACTTTTTTTTCAATTTGAACTTTAACCCTGTAAGCAAATTACTTACTTATAATTGATGGGAGGAAATCTGCTGGCATGTGCTATTACCTCCAAATGCCTGCTATTTATTTAAACTACCCGCTTAGATTGAACAGATTAACAACAGGTTAACGTTAGAGACGAATTCTGGGCAAATTACAAATTAACACTTGTAGTGGGGCTGCAAGGGTTAAGTGCTCATGTTGGTCTAGTGTCTAAAATAAAAAAGATATACTCACCTGAACCTCGATCCTGTGGCGGTGACTGGTCACCTCTCTCCCACTCCACATGGTCTAACAGCCAGGCGGGATCATGGATCAGGAAAGTATATCTTTATTTTAGACCGTAGACCAAAATGAACACTTAACCCTTGCATATCCAAAACCCATAGGATAAACAAACCACCAGTGGCTATGTTTACATGTGTAAAGCCAACTGTTGGGTTTAAACTGGAAATGATTCCTGCGTCTGAGCCAAATTGCGTTTCCAGGGTCCATTGCAGTGTGTGCCACCCCCCTCTTGCTTGCCAGGCTCCGCTGCCCCTCCTGCAGGAGTGGATGTCGGCCGCAAGCGGGGAAGGAGATCGGCGAATGGATGAATATCCATTCGCTGGTTTCCTTTCCGCTGAATGGGACCAAAAGTGACGCCGCTGCATCACCTCTGGTCCCTCAACTGTCATTGCTTGGCTGCAGAAGCTAAGCAAGGAGCTATTGGAGTGCAAACTGCGCTCCAATAGCTTCTCTGGAGTGAAAAGGTGACACTAGGGATCTATTAGACCCCTCACGTCACCTTAAAGAGTACATGTCTTTGTAATTTCAACTTCGCACACCGTACCGATGTACCCCACAATCCAACGGGTGCTTCAACAACTGATGGATGGTGCAACAATATACAATCTACAAGATATGTTGTCCGCACACCGTTCTGCTTTGGAAAGTCCTTTTTATTTGTATTTCTTTAGCATGACATGTGAATGCAATGTTTGGGAGCCTCACAGGACCCCTTCGTCAGGCAAAGTGCCTGACAGAGGGGTCCTGTGAGGCTCCCAAGCGTTGCATTCACATGTCATACTAAAGGAATACGAATATAAAAGACAGTCCGAAGCAGAATGGTGTGCGGACAACATAACTTAAAGAGTACATGTCACCACTAGTAAACTATCACATAGAGGGCTTGTAAGCAATTAAGTTTAGTAAAAAAAAAAAAAAGTTTAAAAAAAAAAGGATTAAATAAAATAAATGTAAAAATAAGGCGCTGCAAGCACATGTGTATTAACATAAACACGTGTTGGGGCGCCTACGTATGAAAACAACATATGCACTTCACATGCTTGGTATCACTGCATGTTCCAGAGTGAGAGCTATAATTCTAGGTCCAATATTCATGGATATTTTCAAACTGGTGATCTGTGCAGGCTTTTAAAGCGCCGTCTATGAACAATTTGGGTTAACGTATTTTGTCGCTGTTTTAAGGGCACACGTAATTTTTAACCCGGGCATGTTGGGTATATATTTACTGATCGTAACCTCATCTTTTATATTCTATTAAAAAGGGGGTGTTATATTGTGCTTTTGGCCACTACAGTTAACCCAAGTGCATTTTTAAAAACATTTTGGGTTTGGTGCGCTAATATCTTGCAACAAAAAAATGTCAAACTGCCACCATTTTATTCTTCAGCGAAAGGGCAGGCTGCGAGACCGGAAGTGATGCAATTCCTCCTTAAAGGTGCAGATGCACTAGGAGTCCAACACAGCACAAAGGCAGGTAAATACCTCCAGTGTATCCCAGCAATCAATAGCTTGTTTTTTAGAGCAAGGTGCACATTTCCAGCAGATTTACCAGCCAGTCAACAACGCAATTCAGCACTATATCTGAGTGTCACAGAAAAGGGTAGAATAAATATTTTGCAGTGCTCGTGACAGTCACCCAACGTCGGTGTAGTAGGGTGAACGGCCAGCAGGGGCACCGTGTAAATCTAAACAAGAAATAGCCATGTCAGTTTTGCTGTAGACTTTGGAGAAAGACTGCAGGGATCCCAACCTGAAATAAGTCATTTCAGGGAGGTGCCCTTCTCATTTCAGGGAGGTGCCCTCTGTCCCCACCCGCAGAGGGGGGGGGGGAATGGTGCAACAACAAGGAAGAGAGAACCCCCCTGTAATGATGGCAGATAGCAAAGAAGCTAATGCTTCCCCTGCTATCTCCTGTTTTTTTAGTATTCTAACAGCTGCTGCCGTCAGGATAAAAAAAAAAACAGCATTGGAATGAATGGCTAGATTGCTATTGGCTAGTTCAATTTGCAAAAGCCAATAGCAAGCTGGCTATTGCACCCGCCCCCTGCTGCTGTCAGTCAGTCAGTAAAGGAGGACCAGATGGAGAACTTAAGGTCCACCTTTGGTGATTGACGGCAGCAGTGGACAGGTGCAATAGCTAGTCTGCTATTGGCTATTACAATTTGCAATAGCCAATAGCGACATAGCTATTCGTTCCTATGCCGTTTTTTTTTTCTGACTGGCGGCGGCCGGCGGCCCCCGATGTCAAGAAAATAAAAAAACAACAGAGCAGAGAAAGGTTTACTCTGCTAGATAAGGCAGAGTAAACCTTTCAGGGAGAAAATGTTTCTCTCCCGGGTATCCGGGGGCTGCTATCTAATAGTGGGAGACTCCGGGAACATCTGGGAGAGTTGAGATGTCTGAGATGGCCACTTATTGAAACAAGCAGCAGAAAAAGGTAAGTATTTATACTGTTCTTTAACAGGTATGAGTTTAATAGAATTTCAGTTTAAAGTAGTATTAAACTCTCTTTTTTTTTTTGTACCCAGATCAAACAAATAGACATTGCCCAGCAAACTATTTCTCTACATTTTTGCCCAAGTCATTATGTTTCCAAACAGCTAAGTCGTGTTCAGTGGCTCAGCCGCTGCAAGTACTAAGTTAGCAAACTGCCGCTGAACGTTGTGCTGCAAGTCAGTGCTCAGCACTGCTAACTTACCACGCGCAGCGGAAGTGAATATGAATGCAGAGTGCTGAGTGTGATGGAGAAGGTGAGGACAGAGCACCAGCGGCCATTTTAACTGTATGCACACCTGGCAGTGGTGGAGATAGGTGCCTGAAGGAGAAAATCAATTCAGCGTGGGAACCTACAATTTAATGTTTTGGTGGACGAGCACACCAAATATTAACTGGAAAATGGTATTTATTAGTCAAAATATTATCCACCGCCATTTTGCTGAGCACTGTGCAGTCGAAGCGTTCAGTGAAGCTCTGCAGGGAACTGAAGTGCTACAGAACAGCTACTCAGCGCTTGGCTAAGGAACTGAACGCGCCTCTGGCTTCAACTATCTCAGCTCCACTTCCCTGAACTTCCTGTCTAGTACAGGACCACGTGGGAAAGAGCAGTCTCCAGCAACTGTTCATCTACTAGCTTAGAGAAGGGAGAAAGAAGATGGCAGAAGGGAGGAGGGAGGTGAGATGAGTGGAGAGCAGAGGAGTGGCTTGCCTTGCCTTGTGTTAGCCTTCCAGGAGACAGACGAAAACATTGAGGCAGATCAACAGAGTGATTACTACTAAGCAGAAGGATGGTCCATGGGAAGGCATAGGACCAGGCCTACCAGGATGTAGTCACTGTTGATATCTGTCAGCAAACAAGGGAGGATAGGTGCAGCACATATCTAAAGTGACTACTAGCATGCCTATGTAAGGATGCAGGACTCTAGGAAATAACCTCTCTGTGGCTCTGGGCTACAACTTGACTGTTCACATCTCTCACCTATCATTGGTAACTATTAAGTGGAATTATATGGAATTATTATATTGAATGTGCCGTCACTGGGAAGTGGATGACTGAAGTATGTAATATTATGTATAGATGAAGAAGCTTTAAGTCAGGGAGGTCCAAACTCCGGCCCTCCAGCTGTGGTGAAACTACAAATCCCATGAAGCACCTCTCTCTGGGAGTCATGTCTGTGGCTGTGAGAATCTTGCAACACCTCATGGAATTCATAGTTCCACCACAGCTGGAGGGCCGCAGTTTGGACATCCCTGCTTTAAGTAAAATGTTGAAAATGCTCTCTGTGTAGACTGATCCTTCCCCCAACCTCTAGATAGGGGCAAGCTTGAGGTGGGCTGGATTGCTGGGTGGTAATAGGAGTGTAGGTGGGGAGATATCATAGGTAGTACTGGTCAGGCCAGGTGGGTGGCTCTCAGAGGCGGGTTCTGCTATGAAGGGCCTTGGTGTATTGACTCTGCCCAAGGCCATGAGCACCTTGAAAGCCCTATGTCGCTGTAAACAGAAACCGTGTGGTTCACAGGAAGGCTGCTGAGGTCCCCAGCAAGCGCGGGACCTCAGACAGGTGCTTCAGTTTAAAAATGTAACCAGTCAATGTCGGCATTTAGTATCAGGGCATTTTCATGAGTAGGAGTACTCAAGAAAATGCCCAGTATCGTTACCGATATCGTGCATCCATATATACAGTATATAATATATATATATATGTATATTTTGTATATATATATATATAGATCTACATATATATATAATCTACAGAGATATCAGATGAACCACTTTTAGGGTGATTTGTGATGGCATTCTATGTACAGTGTAGAGTTTATCAATAAAGGTGACCTTTAAAAAATAGGCCTGAAAATTACTTCAAACCCTCAAACATTATATGTTTTCTGAAAGCCAGGACCCTGTAGAATAAAATGATGGCAGTTGCAAATTTTTATATTGCACGACATTAGCGCAACTTATTATCAAATCAAAACATTTTTTGAAAAATGCACTTAAGTTAAATGTAGTGCCCCAAAACACAATAAAATACCAATTATTTCAATACAATATAAAATATGAGGTTACAACAAGTTAAATAGATACCCAACATGCCCAGGTAAAAAATTGTGTGCATCTGTATTGCTCTCACCCTGACTTGCACGGTGATACCCAACATGTGTATCGCGATCGTCGTTTTCATATGTAGTCACACCCGACGTGCGTTTAAGTTATGGCGCACGTGTTTGTGGGGTGGAGGACTTTAAAAAAAAGTTTTAATTATTTTTACATTTATTTAATTTGACACTATTTTTAAAAACTGTTATTAATTTATTTTTTTTATACATTACTTTAATTGCTATCACATAGGGGGGCTTACAAGCCACCCATGTGATAGCATATTGGTGGTGACAGGTACTCTTTAAGGTGATACTGGGGGTCCAAAAGACCGCCAGTATCCCCTTTACACTTTAAATAAGCTATTGAAGTGCAGATCACACTTCAATAGCTTATTGCTTCAGGAGCCCAGCATTGACTGCTATGGGACCGGAAGTGATGCAATACGCGCCACTCCCGCTCCAATAGTACGGGGAGGAGTTAGTTGAATGGATGTTCGCCGCTCTCCTCCTCAGCTTCCCACCGACACCCAAGATGCTGGTCCCCTGCCCGTAAGAGGGCAGCGGAGCCCGGGAAACATGGCGGGGGGACAGTGCGGCCTGTTTGCCGACCCAGAGAAGCGATCTGTCGAGTCGCCAGAATCGCTTCTATTGTAAAGCCGACAGAGTCTGTTTAAACGGGTCCCATGCTAGTGTCGTACTATGGATGTCACTTGTCACTAAGGGGTTAATTGATAAAAGATTTTTTTTGTCTTTACAAACCTGAACACTTGGGCCACATGACAGTCAGTATACCACGTAAAAGCGCTTACTGTACTCAAACACTATAGTAACTGCCCAATATTGCTTTAAGTAGTAGCGGGCAACATAAATGTCAAGTGGCCTGGCAAGGTGCTGCCTCTGGCAATCATGCGGCACCATGCACTGGATATGGATGGACAAGAATCATTTCTTTAACCCCCCATTCGGCTCCTATGGGGAGTTTATATGTTTTGTTTTTTGTAAATGTGTTTTTGTGGGATACAAAATGGACTAAATTGTTTGTGTACTATTTGAACATTGTGCTTTGTTTGTACATTTTGTCAGTTTACAGCTTATTCCTATTATTCTTCATATTCTAGAGGAGTTTCAGTGCTAGTCCATAAAAACATTGCATTTTTGTGAATACAATCCCTTTGCGACAAAAAGGTTCGATATGTGTTTTTCCACTGTAAAATATATAAATTGGAGTGTATTCTTGCTAGTGTGTACATCCCCCCTCCATATTCCAGTAATGTTCTCCGGAAGTTGATAGCTTTTGTAAAGGATAAATTACCCATTCCTATTTTGGTGATGGGACACTTTAATGATTATTTGCATTCACTCATTCATACATTTTCTGCTACTGAACATAAATGTTCCAATGGAGTCACTTCATTTCATGAATTTTGTATGGAAATTTAAACAATGTGTGGCATTTATTAGAGCCAGGGGATTTGCAATACTCATCTTATTCTAAGACACACAACACTTTATCGCGAATAGATTTAGTTTTATGTTCAGTTGATCTGTTGTCGTCTATTTTGTCAGTTGAGATGCAACCTAGATCACTTTCTCATCATTCACTTGTAGTCTATGCGCTATGTTTTGTTTTTTTTTTCACTTACCTTCGGCGCGGAGAGCAGCGGCGAGTCAGAGCTGGTCCAGTGGGAGGAGCTCCAAGTGGGGTCCTAATTTAGCTGGCAGGCGACTGCCAGAGGTGCCGCGCGTGTCGGGATCCTCTGGCAAATGTCCAAGGACCTGTAGCACACCTTACCGGACTTCCCATGTGGAAAAATGGGTACTCGCAATGACTACGGATGGCGCCGTATCAGATAAAATGTGGTATGGATGTCACCAGCACTCCAAGTATGACAGAATACGTCAAGATTTTAGTGAATCTTCATTTTTATTTTTGAAGTCACTTAAAGTGGAAACCACTGGCAGTCGCCAGCCAGCTAAATTAGGACTCCACCTGGAGCTCCTCCCACCGGACCAGCGCTGACTCGCCGCTGCTCTCACGCACCGAAGGTAAGGGAAAAAAATAGCGCAAGCATCGGGGCATTTTGGCAAGTACAAGTACTTGTCAAATGCCCTGTTTTTTCCGCCCTCACCCTGAAGCGCCCTGCAGCGCAAGTCTGTCTGACTTGCCTTGCGCTAGCGCCGTGCCTGACTTGGCCCAAAAGCTGAAACCCAGGATCCTCTACAACACACTTCAGATTATGTCTATCAACACTCCAAGCCAAGTAGCAACAGAGACAATGTCGAGGAGACCAACCAAAGATGTTACACAGTACCACTGCAAGTCAGCAACATGCCTCAAGTCTGCAAACAAGAGAGCTACAAGCAAAGTGGCATCTCTTATGACAGACCCCTAACAGACAAGGTACCAGAGTCTACAAATCATCCTCTAGAACCAGCCTTCACACCAGAAAGGTACGACAGAGGCCAGCTTCAATCAGAGACTTCGAAAAGATATGATAACACACAACCTTTCCACCACAACAATACACAGCTGGCTAATCAAGCCACAATAGACTTTGCAAAGTTCTTTGCACAACGTGAGTTAGTCACCAAAGGACTTGAAAAGTTTAACAATCGCCCTGAACATTACAGAGCCTGGCGATCCTCCTTCCAAAATGCTGTCAGAGGCTTAGACCTTACATATAGTGAAGAGATAGACCTCCAAATGAAATGGGTTGGGAATGAGTCCACTGAACATGCCAGATGAATCAGGACAATAAATATAAACTATCCAGAGAATGGCCTTAAAATGATCTGGGATAGACTTGATGAGTGTTATGGCTCAGCAGAAGCAATAGAAAGTCAGACATCCCAACTCTCCCGAATGCTCCGGCAGTCTCCCGCTATTAGATAGGGGCTTCTGGCCGCCCGGAAGATAAACACTTCCTCCCGGAAAGGTTTAGTCTGCTCGATCGAGCAGAGTAAACCTTTCCATGCGACCATTTTTTGTTTTCTTTTCTGACGTCGGGAGCCGCGGCCCGCCATCAGTCAGAGAAAACAAAAACAAAAAAGGCATAGAATGCATAGCTGGATTCCTATTGGCTATTGCACTTTGCAATAGCAAACTAGCTAATGCACCTGCCCACTGCTGCTGTCAATAAACAGAGGGGGACCTGAAGTTTTCAATCAGGTCCTCTTCTGGTGATTGAAAGCAGCCGAGGGCGGGTGCAATAGCTAGTTTGCTATTGGCTATTGCAAAGTGAAATAGCCAATAGGAATCTAGCTACGCATTCCTATGCCTTTATTTTTAGACAACCTCGCCTGTGAGAGTGATCAAGACCATATAGAGTGCACAGTCTTTCAAAGAACAAAAGTGCACAATCAATTGGCAATGTCTATTAAGGACAAACTCTTCTTCGAAATAATGGAACAGGGACTAGTCAAAGATGACACAAACAGCTGGGTTGCACCTCTCTCCTTCAGACCACAGAGGAGATGCCTACCTAATAACAGAGAACAAGTATTGAAACGTTTATCTTCCCTTACAGGTAATTTCGAAAGAAAGCCAGAGATAAGATACCACTTCTTCTCTTTCATGGAAAAAAAAATATTTGAGAACGATCATGCAGAACTAGCTCCTACTAGCTAGGCACCTGCCAATATTCAGAATATATCACCATAAAAAGCCTGGTCAGATTAGAGTAGTGTTTGACTCTAGCATAAAATTTGAGGGTGTCACCCTAAATTATGTCCTTTTGACAGGTTCAGACCTCAATAATAAACTCTTGGGAGTGCTTTTAAGCTTTTGCAGAGACTCTGTTGCTTTCATAGCTGACATCCAATAGATGTTCCTTGTCAAAGAGAAAGACAGAAACTTCTTGAGATTGCTTTGGTTCAGAGACAATGATCCCTTCAAAGACTTCATAGAGTACCACATGAGAGTACACATTTTTGGCAACAGCCCTTCTCCTGCAGTTGCTCTCTATAGACTTAGACGTTCCACTCAAGTGGGTCAGTCTGAGTATGGCTCAGATGCTAGACAATGCATAGAAAAATACTTTTATGTAGATCACTGTTGAAAATCTATATCCTTCCAATGATTATGCAATCAGTCTCCTCAAAAGAGCAGAGCACATGCTTGCCTGTTCTAATCCACAAGAAGTAATAGAAGCTTTCCCTTCTTATGACCACTCTAATGATCTAAGAGACTTAGGTTTAGGGACAGACTTTTATCCTGTCCAACGTAGTCTTGGTCTACTCCGGGACTTGAAATCTGATTTCTTTACCTTCCAAATAAACAGAGAGTAAAAACTTTTCACTTGCAGAGGTGTCTTGTCTACAATTAAAAACCTGTACGATCCATTAGGAGTTGCAGCCCCTGTCACAATTCAAGGTAAAGCATTACTTAGAGACTTAACTCATGAAACATCTGACTGGGATGCCCCACTGCCCCCTGATAAAAAGAACTCTTGGGTGGAGTGGAGAAATTCTCTTACGGCTGTTTCTGATATCCATGTTTCACACACATATACTCCTGTACCCTCTACAGAAGTACAAAATCAAAAACTTTACATATTCTCTGATGCTTCTGTCAAAGCAATAGCAGCTTTTGCCTACTTTAAAACTGTAGATGCTACAGCACAATGCCATGTAGGATTTGTCATGGGCAAAGCAAAATTTAGCTCCAAATCCTGAGCACACTATTCCTAGACTAGAACTTTATATTGCAGCATTAGCTGTCGAGCTAGCAGAACTTATTAACCTCAGAAATGGAAGTTGATCTGAAAGATGCTGAATTCTACACTGGCAGCAAGGTAGTTTCAAGCTACATCTACAATGAGACCAGATAGTTTTATACTCATGTTAACAACAAAGTGCTACGGATCAGGAGATCCACCTGCCCAACAGAATGGCACAATGTTCCCATGGCTCACAATCCTGCAAACCACACAACAAGAGCTGCTGCTGCAAGTCATCCTAAAAACACAACATGGCCTGCTCTCTTGTATGACACAGGACAGACTGTCTCCCAGAGTGACATATATGAGCTGATGGATGCAGACTCAGATGCTTGGGTGCGTCCTGGGATCTCCACACTTCACAAAGTGAAGTAAGACAGTCAACTCAAATCCCACACATTTAACTGACTCTTAACCTGGAATTAATTCCTTCGAATTGTTGCTTGCCTCGCTCACATCAGAGGTAACTTACAGGGAGTCAGCAACCACCTCAAAAGACAATGCTGTACCTTGGACCAGTTGTAAACTGATCATGTTTCCCCTGAGGATCAAAATAATGGTATCAGTTGATAACAGGCGGGGAGTCTTCTTCCTTACAGACATTAGATTTATTGCCTTACCTACCTCCCTTCTCCAAATTGGTCACAAGATGGCGCTAAGAGAAAATATGTTTATTTACAGTGATCTTAGACTACCTTTCCTTTAAAAATGTTCCCAGCAATCTTCAGCCCAAAAAGAAGGGACAAGTGCATTCTGGGAACTCCATATTGGAAACGAGGACCGGAGGATGTAGTGCAGGGGTAGCCAAACTCCGGCCCTCCAGCTGTGGTGAAACTACAAATCCCATGATGCATCTCTCTGCGGGAGTCATGTCTGTGGCTGTGAGAATCTTGCAATGACTCATGGGATTCGTAGTTCCACCACAGCTGGAGGGTCATAGTTTGGCTACTCCTGATCTAGTGCCATCCTGAGCACATGTTTGGAATAAACGCCTAGATTCCCCATACGGCAGCATTGCTGGGAGGGACAGACTTGTTTATCTGAATATTTGTGAGCTATCACTTTATTTCCATGTTCATATGCTGATTGTATGGTTTCATGTTCTTTTTTACACGTTTCACTCACACTGTTTTGTTAATAAAGCTTCAAGGTTGCATCCAGTCTGGCTTATTGCAGAATAGGAGGGTTTTGCTGCATGTCGAGCTATACACAGGCCACAGGATAACGTGTAGAGGGGACCTAACATACATAGAGCCTTTATTAATATGCATATTCCCATTGAGCAGACAGGTAATAGTGCATTACTGTCTCATTGATATAGCTAAGGCTTTTGGCAGTGTGGAATGGGGCTACCTAATGCCATATATGGAAAAATCATGCACATGATGCATATATAATGCTGCTTCACAGTTTAGACAAAAATGGTTAGCTCATGCATTTACATTCCTGCATTCATCAACGCAAGCAACACAACATAGAGCTAATTTACACAACATCACCTTGCAAATTCATTCATGGCTTTGCACAACACACCTGCTGGGTGTGTACACACTACAAAGGTGTTTAGATTCCACCCATAGATCATGCTGGGAGGGAACACACTACAGAGGTGTATACATGTTCGTGGTGTGTTTATAAGGTTAGTAAATCAACCCCCATGTCTCTGTTATCAGAATTTGCAAACATTCAGGGCTGCATGTGAATTGGGAGAAATCAACACTTGTGAAAATCCTTTGGCAATGGCATGGTGAGTGCATCCACAATCATTTCTTCTGATGAGTAGACATGTGCGATTCGTTTCGTTACGAATCGAAATTCGTATGAATTTTCCTGAAATTCGTGAATTCGGAAGCATCCGAAATCCGAATTGCAGTTTCTGAATTATATCCGAAATACGAAATTCCGTTAACGAATTTCAGATCTGAATTTCTTTGAAACAGGAACTAATATTACCCCTGTAAATGAGGTTGAACAACATGACAAGATTTTTTTTTTTAATCCGAAATACGGATCCGCTGCTGCTGAGGGTTGCATTACAATACACAGGCAGGAAATACGAAATTCCGTTGATGGAATTCCGTTCCGTTACGAACATTCGTTATATTGAAGTTAAAAAGCAAAGTACATTTGTTAATATACTGGAGTTAATGGTAGTTTTTTTTAATCCGAAAATACGAAATTCGGATCCGGAATCCGTTAACGGAATTCGTATTTCGTTTGGTTGACCAATCAGAGGTTTTCTCTTCTGCTGCTAAGAGTTGCATTACAATACAGGCAGGAAATATGAAATTCCGTTGACGGAATTTCGTTCCGTTACAAACATTCGTTATATTGAAGTTAAAAAGCAAAGTACATTTATATTGGAGTTGATGGTAGTTTTTTTTAATACGAAATACGAAATTTGGATCCGGAATCCGTTAACGTAATTCGTATTTCGTTTTGGTTGACCAATCAGAGGTTTTCTCTTCTGCTGCTGAGAGTTGCATTACAATACAGGCAGGAAATACGAAATTCCATTCACAGAATTTCGTTCCGTTACGAACATTCGTTATATTGAAGTTAAAAAGCAAAGTACATTTATATTGGAGTTGATGGTAGTTTTTTTTATCCGAAATACGAAATTCGGATCTGGAATCCATTAACGGAATTCGTATTTCGGATAAAAAAACAACTACCACATAGACTCCTATATTAACAAAGGTATTTTTGCTTTTTAACTTCATCATAACGAATGTTCGTACAGTTACGAAAATGTGCCGAAACTAACGAAAATTCGTATTTCGTACGAATCCGAATTGAGTTTCGGACACGAATTACGAAATAACGGATATTCCGAAACGGAACTAATTTTTTGACGGCGCACAAGTCTACTGATGAGCAATATTGCATGTCGATAATGGCTTGCTCTGGAGTGTCTCTAAGCAGATGAGACTTCACATCGATATGCTTGGTTCTAGGATTGACTCTTTTTGATTGTGTCAGCTTTATACATCCCTGGTTATCTTCAAAGATTGGGATGGGGACATGTCTACGTCCGTGTCCATTAAAAGCTGGTGAATCCATATTGGTTCTTGACAAGAGCGTGCAGCTGCTATGTATTAAGCTTCAGTTGTGGAAAGTGCAACAGTTGTTTGCTTTCGTCTAGACCAACTGATGGTTCCTTCCCTGTATTGGAAGATGTAACCACTTGTGGACTTGCAGTCTGTGCAGTCTCAAGCCCAATCAGCATCCGCAAATCCAACTAGTTTTGGATTTGACGCTGCTGGTAGTCGTAGCTTCATCCAAATTGTTCCTTTTAAGTATTGTATTACCCTTTTTACTGTGTTCCAGTCATGCTGACAGGGTGCTGCGACTTTTCTAGCGAGTAAACCCACTGCTGCCGCTATGTCTGGTCTTGTCACAGTAGCATTGTATAGTAGCATTCTGATTGCTCTGCGGTACATTTTTTTTTTTTGGTTAATATAATTTTTATTTCCATATACGTAAATATATAGCACATATACAAATTCAAGGTATAAACATACAGCAAATAATTATCATTATAAAGTAGCTCAAAAATAATCTCTCATTTAAATGCATACTTTACATTCTCACAAATACAATTGTTCCCATCTTTCTCCCATCTCAAAAATTATCCATTTCAACTCACATTCTCACTACTCCCAGTTAATCCCATTCACTCCTCAGCCAAAAGAACGGGGGAATTAGGTATTAGATAGGTCAATGAGGCCCCTTTCTTATTTAAACTACCCCTAGTGTAACTCATTTTGTGATTATTTATCTACCCTTCTATACCTTTAACTAAGTGTGAATTCCTATTATTATATTTTCCCCGTAATTCCCTCCCCATAATTCCCACCCCCACCCCCACGGTCGTTCCTATTTCTAATTTATATTCCTATTTCTAGATTACTCCCCTAATGTGATGTGTGACTACCCCACAAAAAATAAACCGTCCTGCCCACATAACATTACTTAATATAATCACACCATCTGTGATACTACCAATTTGATATAACCTTTATACATTACTCATTTATTCCTTCATTATATCTCCACCTACAAATTCTATTTACTAAAACCGGTGACAATTACCCCCTAAACCAATGTACTCTTTTGTACAAATTTGTGTATTTAATCACACTCATTCTCCACTCCCCTATACCCACTATCCTCGTTCTTCTCTTTCCTTCCATACCAACAGGTCAAATGCATATTAAATCTACTGTAAACAGTTAGTCCGAGTATTATGTATTACTATTATCCTCTCTGGGTTTTAACCAATTGCTTATTAGCCGGTATGACTCCAAAGGCATCTAGGGAACTTCAACTCTATGTCTCCTCCTTTCCTCTCTATCTCTCAACACCAGTTTCCTGAATACCTCTGACTTTCTATACATTATCCATTTCTCCCATGTAAACTCGTATATATCTTTCTTACCACTGTCCTTTGCGGTCAATTCCTCCATGTATCTAATTTCTTCCAACGTTGACTCCCAACCCTCTAATGAGGGTGGGATCATTGATTTCCAGCCCAGTGATATGCTGACTCGTGCTGCGTCAATACAAATCTTAAGATGTCTGTCTTTATCTTTTTAATGGGGCCGGGAATCAATGATAGCATTACGATTGTGGGATCATTCTCCAGGTTAAAATTCCCTATGGAGCGATATACTTCAAAAATTGACTCCCAAAAAGCCTGTATTTAGGACAACTCCATCAGATATGCAGATACGTTCCCTCCTCGATACCACATCTCCAACACCTGTCTGACTCTTCAGGGTTTATGTGTTTAATTCCTTCTGGACATCTATACCATCTAGACAGTATTTTGAAGTTTTTTTCTTGGTAAAATGTGGATTTGAGAGAACTATGTGTCAAAGTAAATATTCTTCCCCATTCTTCCTCTGAGAACTCCCTCCTCAGCTCCTGTTCCCATCTCTTCATATAATTTGTATGACCTTTGGCTTCTACCTCTCTCAACAGACCATAAACCTGTGATAGTGCATGTTCGATTTTAGTATCTCTCAAGCATAATTTCTCGAGCAAAGTGAATGGTCTGTTCAGAGGTTTACTGGCCCTAAGTTGTCTGATATAGTCCGCTAACTGCCATGCCTCCATCCAATGCTTTCGATTATTTTGTCTCTCCGGTCTAAACTCTGGTTTTGTTTCCTCTTTACCTTTCTGTAAAATCTGCCATAACTGTGTGTGGGGAAAATTCTCGATTTTCAGAAAGGCAGCCGTCTGCATACCTGGTGGAAACTGTGGGTTCCAAGCTAGAGTTGTCATGGGGCCTGGAATAGATGATAGGTTGTACTTATATATAGATCTATCCCAAATTGTAAGCACAGGTTTAACCAAATAAGGCAAAGAGGACATGTGAGGCCTGTCCTCTGCTGCCAACCATGGGATATATTTCAAGGGTACCGTGGCCATACTTGTCTCTAGGTTTACTCCCCCCTTGTCTTGACCGCTATGTATCCAGTCCAAGATTCTTGTTAATAATGCTGCCTTATGGTATAGGTCTAGGTCTGGTATTCCCAGGCCTCCCCTTTGTTTCGATCTCATTAACACTTTAACACTGATTCGGGGGGTTTTATTGGCCCATATAGATTTTATTATTGCCGTCTTAAGTCTTAGAAAAAATGGTCTTGGCAACAAGATGGGTACAGTCTGGAACCTATATAATATTTTAGGTAAAATATCCATTTTAAGTACATTAGCTCTCCCTATCCATGGCATACTCATACTGTTCCATATTTGGAACTGGGTGAAAATCGTATCTGACCAATCTCTAAAGTTGATGGCATAGAGTGTATTAAGATCTTTAGGGATGTTTATACCCAGGTATGGAATGTAATTAGGCTTCCATCTAAATGTATAGCTTTCCTTAATGGCCGTTTGTAACCCTTCTGGAAGGGATATATTCAAAAGTTCCGATTTTGATATATTAATATGAAAATTACTCAAATCCCCATATATCGATAATTCCTTAAGAATATTAGGTAATGAAACCTGTGGGGAAGTAATAAATAGGAGCAAATCATCGGCATATAATGCCAGTTTATGTTGTTGTGTATTAACGGATATGCTCTTGAGCGAGGAATTTTGTCTAATAGTGGCTGCTAATTGTTCCATCACTATAACGTAAAGTAAAGGTGATAGTGGGCATCCCTGGCGGGTGCTGTTATATGTAGGGAAGGAATTAGAAACCTCACCATTAACCCTTACCTTTGCAGATGGTTGTACATATAGGGCCATAACTTTTGATATAAATTGCTCTCCTAATCCCGCCTGTACTAGAGATTCCCTTAGAAAGAGCCAATTCACTCTGTCAAATGCTTTCTCTGCATCTATAGACAATAGGCACAATGCCTGATTCTCCTTCTGTGCTAGTCCTATCAGGTTAATAACCCTTGTTGTACTATCTCTGGCCTCTCTCCCCTGGACAAAGCCAGTTTGGTCTGTATGAATAATTTTGGGCATAACTTTTTTTAACCTAGAGGCCAGCATTTTTGCGTATAATTTAAGATCGATGTTTATTAGGGAAATAGGGCGGTAATGTCCGCATTCTGATAAATCTTTCTCTGGTTTAGGTAAGAGCGATATATGGGCCTCCGGTGTCTGTGTGGGAAAAGGGCATACCTCTGTGACTGAATTACAAACATTGGTGAAGAAGGGACTTAGTTGTTCCTCAAACTGTTTGTAATATCTGTCTGTAAAACCATCGGGTCCTGGGGCTTTACTGGTCTGGAGGGAGGAAATTCCCATCTCTAATTTCTTTTTCTGTGAATGTTAGATTCAACACTCCTCCGTCCTCCTTACTTAATGCCGGAATATTGGCCTCTTTTATATATCTCCTGATTTTAGTTATATATCTATCTGGAGACATATCTACGTATCTACCTCGTATTGAGTAGAGGGACGCATAATATTTTCAAAAAATTTCTGTTATCGAGGACGTGGAGTGCTGAATATTCCCATTTCCATCTTTAATTCGTGTTATATTTGTTTTATAAGATCTTGGGTGGATTTTCCTGGCTAACAGCTTTCCACATTTGTCCCCTTCTTTATAGTAATATTTTTTATTGTTATCTCTGGCAATTTGTGTTTGTTGGTCCAGAACAATGCGAATGTCTCTTATCACCTCATGCAATTGGGTGGAGTACTCTATATTGGTAACAAGCGCCTTATTCAGGTCCTCCAACTCACTCAATCTCCGAAATAAGCCCTCTAGCTTGCTTGCCTTCTCTTTCTTTAACCTGGAGCCATGTTTGACTAAAATACCTCTAACAACACATTTTAAAGCCTCCCATTGTATGGGAATAGATGTGGGGTCTTTTTGATGGTCTTTTATAAAGTTCTTTATTGTGGATTTTACTTCCTCTTGACATTCTATGTTTTTTAAGAGATTATCATTTAGCCTCCAGGTTCCCCTCCCACTATTTCTGTTATCTGTTGTAAATGTCAGAGTTACTGGTGCGTGGTCGGTACATAGAATCGGGCCTATTTCAATTTCTGGGTCGAGATCTAGGAGTCTCTGGTGCATCCAAACATGATCTATTCTACTGTAAGATCTATGCACTCTAGAAAAATAAGTATAGTCTCTCTTTAAGGGGTATAATATGCGCCAGCCGTCAACTAGCCCCAATCTATCCATTTTGGTTCTGAGTTTTTTTAGCATCTTTACCGAGATAGGTATCTTACTTGTGGTATCTAATTCTGTGTCAAAAGTTAAATTCATATCCCCCATCACCAATTATGTGCCAATACCATATATCTCAAATCTATTCAATATCTTTATACAAAAACTTGTGTTGTCCCTTGTTCGGTGCATAAATATTTGCCAGTGAGTACATTTGGTTACAATACAAAAATGTCATAAAAATATATCTCCCTCAATCATCTAATTCTGTGTCTTTTACTTCAATTGCTAAATTTTTATGGATTCCTATCGAGACCCCCTTAGCTTTAATTTCTGGGTTTGTGCTATGATACCATTTAGTGTAGTATTTATTCCTTATCTCTGTATGTGCCCCCTTCTTAAAATGTGTTTCTTGGATACACAAGATATCCATCCTTTTTTTATGTGAGTGATACAAAATTTGTGAACGTTTTTCTGGTGTATTAAATCCTCTAACATTGTAAGCTACTATTGCTATACTATCCATACCCATGTTGTATATATTGTTCAGAGAGAGTTATGCATAAAACCTGTTCAGAAACATACTCTATACCACAAAACAGTTTCCACCATCCATTCCATCCTATCATCCCTTTTTTAAACCATGTATATCTTTCACTCCCTTTTGTTCTCAATACAATTGTTATGTTCTTGTATACAGGATGGAACCTTTTCCTCACCCATCCTACATAAACCAACCAAGAACAAGCCCAAAGTAGAAAAATATGACCCCATAAGAGGAGAGAAAACAACAACAAACAAACAAAACAAAAATCATATAAATTCACATTTCTCCCTCCGTTAATTCAATTGGGGTTCTAATGTTTAACTACTGTCCACCCCTGGCTTTGTATGTCTTCAATTAAGTTTAGCTCTACTGGCCAATCAGGTAAGTGTACTGGGGGTATATCCTGCGGTACATGTCATTGTTGGGTAACAAGTTTTCTGCTTCATTTCTCTTTTGGTAGCCTGGTTCCATAGGTGTTTGTACTTCCTTTGCATCTTGCATATAGAATTGTTCCAAAATGTCTGCAATTTTCTGACTTGTTTTAGTTTGTGAACTATGTGACTATAGACCCCTTCTTGTTCTAAAAGGTTATAATGTCATCAGCATAAATTAGAATGTATATCCATCTGTCTTCTTAATTCCTGGAATAAAGACAGGGGTCTGCTTTGCTTCTTGTGAATCCCTCTTTCGTGAGTATTTCATTCACTTTCTCATTCTACATTCTTGCAGTTTTTGTAATGCAGTCCACATACCTTTATTTGTATTTTCTTCTCTTATGTGGATAAGGTGGTCGTCTTTCACTAGCAGACTTATAATTGCTTTTGCTTGCCTGTTCTTCTTGCCCATTCCTCCGTGGGTCCTTTACTCAATACTTGCCACAAGTCATCTTTGCTTAGCAGCATTTCAAGCTTGAACTTCCATAGCTGGAACTACTTGACATCTTTCAGTAGCTTGAATGTGGCTTTTGTTGAATTGCAGTGTTCTGTTTAGCATCTGGGCCCATAACCTGTTTGTGTTTAGATGAAGAGCTGAGATCTGGAGAAATGCTGAATTAAGTTTTACTTATAAGAACATTATATCAAAATATAGCATTATACAGCATACAGAGAGAACTTCCTGTGTATATCATAGATAAACATGCATAAGCATAGAGACTAACATCTACAGCGCCATCTGTAGCTCAAAAGACAGTAGAATATCAGTAATATGCCGGTGTATTTCCAACAATGTCAGACCCCTGCAGTAAGATCCCTGCTTCCCCACAGAGAGCAAGGATATCACTTTGCAGCATGCTCTCAGTGAACAGGCTTTTCTACCCAGGTCGTGACTGTTTTAGAAACAAAAGGAACTATGAAACATTGAACACCTTTGTTTTGGTGCACCTGGAATATACTTAGTGGATTTAAACTGAAGGTAAAGTGATTTTAAAGGCAAAATGTTTTTAAGCTACTTCAAATTCTTATTAAATAACTGATGTTTGAAAGTTTTATTTTCCCTCAGAATCAGCTGGTCTCCTGAGCATTGGCCCTGATATCCTCTTTTAGGGGGGCTCCTTCCCCTTTCAGGGTCCTATGAAGCCAGCTTTGTGTGTGCTATTAAGCTGTGTGTGTCTCCACCAATCACTTGTTTGCCTGATGAAGGGGATCCTGTGAGACCCGGAAACGTTGTATCTTGTGTTTTGCATTTGCAACAAGTACGTGAATAAATAGATGTAGTGGATTTGCTTTGGAGTGCCAGTGTCCATCCTTTACTTATACCTTGATGGAAGCCACCCATTGACACCTGCTGCCACCACTTCTTATCTCATGGAGCAGCGGTTCTGAGTGCGATGGGTACACGCACTGTATCCACCA
This sequence comes from Nanorana parkeri, assembly GCF_000935625.1. Classification (NCBI taxonomy): domain Eukaryota; kingdom Metazoa; phylum Chordata; class Amphibia; order Anura; family Dicroglossidae; genus Nanorana; species Nanorana parkeri. The sequence goes on from NW_017307906.1 coordinate 173,971, forward strand.
ACACACAGACACAGCAGGGCAAGCCAATCCCCTGCTCCCTGCTCTGCCTTCCTCCCTTCTCCAAGCTAGTAGATGGACAGTTGCTGGAGACTGTGCTGTCTTTTATGATCCTGTACTGAACAGGAAGTTCAGGGAAGCTGAGCTGAGAGAGTTAGAGCCAGCCGTTGAGAACATGATGATTGTAAGTGCTTAAGCTAAAAATAGGGAAATAACGTGCTAGACAATGTATTTTTGTTTAATCTGGATTTGAATTATTGACATAAAAAAATGTAAGAGTTTAGTTTTCTTTTAAAACCCAAATTAAATTAATATTAAAGTTCAGATGCTGGCAGGGTCCTTTAGTGCGTAGACAGCCATTTTATTGATTTATTTGTAATAAGCTACACTTGTTCTTTAGGCCTTGATTGATCTATATTATTTTTCCAGTGTGTTAAAAATTCACTTTATTAAGCATTTCAGAAAACCCGTCTCTGTCACTGTAGTTACATATAGAGCCAGCTATATCAGCCAGAAATGCACACTCGCTACCATGCCCTCTCCGTATCTCCTTCCTGTCCCCTTTCCGCAATGCCACTCCTATCCTCCCTATCCCCTCTTTATAATTCCGCTCATTGTCTCCACTCCTTCTCACATAGTGCTGCCCATCTCTTTTATCGCTCTTTCTATGGCGCGGCTGTTTTTTTTCTACCTCCCATCTCTAAAGCCCCCTCTCTTCCTTCCCACTCCTTCTTCCCATTACAAGAAGCATTAATTCGAGTTGTTAAGAAACTACACGTGTATAACATGTTAAGGCTAGCAATATATACTTCTACAGGGTAGGATGGAGAATAAGAAACCTGCCAGGCAAGAATTGTAATGTCTGTGTTTATAAATGTAATTAGGTTTTACTGAGCAATGTTGTAATTTGTGATTTTATGTTTCAATGAAAACAATAAAAACTTTTGAAAGTAAAGAAGCATTAATTCACTGGAAAGACAGGGATATACAAGTAAGCATCCGTAATATCCATAGAAGCCAGACAGTCCCCTGGATGAAGGGAAGCAATGACTGACCTGGCAGATTCGATGCAGAACGTCTGCACCCAGAGACAGGTGAATACGTTCGACTGCAGGTCCAAAATGGGGCAGATGTGGCCTTTCACCCAGGCGTCGGTAAATGAGTTTGAATGGAGCCGCTGAAACCTTTTTCTTTCTGCAACAATGGTTATGATCCTCTAAGAGAGGAGCTGCTTCAGGACAGCAAAAAGGTCTGCCTGCCCCCCCTTTCTCGGCTCATTGGTAAGTTAAACAGGAGGTATGGTGGAGGCGAGGCTAAAATTCCAGCTTGTAGCCTCTGGACACCACATTCTGGACCCGCCTGTCTGAAATGTCATGGGACCAGGTGACTGGAAAGACCAGCAGACATATCCCCACTTTAATAAATGGGGGAGTCCACTTATTGGTAGAACTAGATCGTGAGTTGGGAGGGAGTTTGGTGGGAATCACATTAAAGTAAATGGTCCCCGTGACAATGCTCACCCCATTAATCATAGTGGTCTTAAAGTGTATATGAACTCAATTTGATATATTGCAACTTACCTGTGTAGTCATTCAAATGTTTTAGGTTGATTTTAATGCAACTATCTGATGTTTAATTAACTGATGTTAACCAATAAAAATTGTTAAATATTTGGGTACATTCCTGTAATTTTGCATTGATATAATTTTTGTTGATGACCTACATAGAGGCCTTTAAGTGATAAATAAATAAAAAATCAACGTCCTTTGGGATACTTGGTGGCACCTTCCATGTTTCTGCTATCACATTTTTGGCAAATGTTTAGCTTTAACTTTACGTAAATAGTCCAAGTGTCCTTGAATAAGAAGGCACAAACATATCTGCTAAATTCAGTGTATGAAACATATGTGAATACTCCCACCACATGTGCCAAGAACTCTCCCTTATAAAACAGGGGCTCACAGAGGCTCTTCATCTTCTCAGAAACAACTCATCCACTCATCCAGAATGTTGAAGCTCCTTTTACTTGCTGCATTTGTCCTCTGCGGTAAGATTCAATACCTTTTAGAGAAGATCTATTAGAGTGGAACTAAGCCTACCACATAGCTTCCATCTAACCTGATTATACCTTGTTTTTGTGGTTCCCTACTTGTTTATTTCATTGCTTAGTATTTGTGTCCCTCATGCTTGACAGTAGCAGATCACGGGATCTGGGCTTTCATATTAGAAGGCTATTAAAACAACTCTGGCAAAAAAAAATTAGTTCAGCATGAAGTAGAGAAGGGTTACAACCAGATCTATTTTTTATTCTTGTCGGAACCCTTTTAAAAGACAGGAAGTTATGGGAACTCTTTGTAAGTTATGGTTAGAACTTCAATACATGAAATATTAAAATACATGTTTTTATTATTAGCCATGAGCTAAAATATCCAGATATACATGTGCATGTACATATGTACAATATATATTAGAGGTGCACCGAAATGAAATTTTGAGACCGAACCAAAAAATAAAAACAATGTCAGACCGAAACCGAAATTTTTTTTTTTCGAACCCTTTAAAAAATTGTTATTTTATTTATTTATTTACTTCTGTATTTATTTTTATTAAATATTTTTATTTTTTACTTTATTGTTGGGGGCTTCGGGGAAATATCAAGGGTCTAAATAAACTCCTGATATTACTCTTTTACAATACAAACAGAGATTGAGGACACCGAGTCCTCAATCTGTTTTTCTGCCGCTCCAGCACTGAATGAACAGGAAGCCTCTATACTGAGTGTTCCTGTTTATGCATAACTTGTGGATATAGTATGAGTTACTATGTACACAATCATGAATGAAAAGGAAGTGATGTAGATCACTTCCCATTCATTCATAACTGGTACGTAGTAACTCATACTATGTCCAGTTATTTACAAACATTCAATGATCACTGGTTGCTGACTGCTTGTACCGTTCTCCATCCTGGATCGGATGTTACAGGACGCTGAGTGGGCGGTGTGGGGAGGAGAGCTCGGTCTCATTTGACAGCTGACTCCTCCCTCTCACCGCCAGAATCGGTCTCCGGTGACAGTTGACAGCTGTCTCTGCCCACTCACCGCTCTCCTGATCTGTTACAGGAGGCTGAGCGGGGCAGTGCGGAAGGAGAGCACAGCCTCCCCTGAAATGCTCACAGCGCTCTCCTCCCTAACCTGCTCGGCTCCTGACTGTTTCTCTCCTCCTTGCTGGATGCTGCACTGTGTCAGAGGGGACACAGAGCAGCACCCAGCAGGAAGGAGAAAAACTATGGATGCACCACAATTTCGTCCGAAAGATGGCACTTTCGGCATTTTGCCCAAACTGCCATTTTCAGCCAATATGTTTTGGCAGCCGAAATTTCGGTGCATCCCTAGTATGTATAGTGCAGAGGAAAACTTTTGGTAAAAGTGTTATTTTGATAGATATCTGTACATCAGACAGAAAGAGGGATAGAGGGGTTTAGTTCCAAAGGAGGGACAGTCCCTCCAAATGAGGGACAGTTGGAAAGTGCTATGCGGTACCAGCAGAAGTTAAGGTAAGTATATTTTCCTTCAGGTTTTCTTTAAGGAGCATTTTTATAAAAGTGAGCGACCCTAGGCACATTTACATGCCTGAATGCGCCTACATTCTCCAACATTTTGCCAGTATTCCTTATTTTGTGGTGCCAGGTCATGGGGCTGGAAGAGTGTATATGGATTTAGACTTCAGAGCAGAATAAGTGCAACAGATTCAAATGAATAGGTAATGACTAATAAAATCCACAATGTAATCATTAAAAACATTAATCATATATAAAAAAAAGTTACTGAAACCTGATTTTCCTATTAAAGAATGAAAAGCTTAGATGTTGGGTATTTGTGATAAATAGCTTTTTTTAAATATGTAATTTTTTTCCACAGGACATTGCAATGGAGATGTTCAGTACATTGAGGACATTGAGGAGAGTGCACGTGTAGTGGGAGGAACCAATGCTGTCAAAAATGGATGGCCATGGCAGGTAAGATAGGAGATTTTATCAAATGGTGTTTTTAAATCTGTAAAAAGCATCCCATTGGCAGACATTATAATCTTGAAATTTAAAAGAGCACTTTAAATAATTGAGTAAATTAAAATCTAGCACCAAAAATGTATGTGTCAACAGCATGTTAATATGTTAGTATGCAACCCTGGTCTGTAGAATGTAAAAGAAGAATATGTATATAATAAATACTCCCAAACCAAGTCAGTAAATATTGACTGAACACCTGTGTAGCTGAATTGGCCCCACTATTGTGTCAAATCCTTAGCTAAAGATACATTGTTAGGTATACCAAGCTTATCAATGACCTCTGCTTTCTGATTCCCAGGCTTTTAAGACTTATACATTCTTGTAGATTTTAGAACTGACCAATTTATTGTACCTCCATTTTCTGTACTATTCCTTCAGTTATTATACGAACTTCAGCTAAGTTTTTTTCTAGTTTTGGATAGAATGGGGAAGGATTAGCACCTCTAAAGGGAAAGCAAGAGTGCAACACCAAAGACTCAGTAGCTTAAAATAATTTATTTCATCATAGAAGTCTAAAGACAACAAGTCGATGCGTTTTGTGGACTAAGCTAAGACTTTAAAAAATAAAAATGTCTCATGTACAAAGTTACTTACAAATTATACATATAAACAAGGTTTTATATACAATAATATACCTCATTCAGGTATATATCATAAAAAAAACATTTTAAAAAGACTGTAAGTCCCCTTTAAAAAACATTTTGAAAACTAATATGGTATTGTTTACACAAGGTCCATCATTATCTTTTTTACACCTCTAGGTATCTCTCCAGTATATTTCCGGAAGCAGCTGGTACCACACCTGCGGAGGTACCCTAATCCGTGCTAACCGTGTCCTGACTGCTGCTCACTGTGTGGACAGGTAACCAACAGCATTGCTACATAGAGTTCATTGGTCAGTAGTTAGCAGAAAATAAGTTGCACTGGAATAGGGATAAAACATGAGGTGGCAAAATGTTGTGCAGGAGCACAATAAACAACCTAGTCCCTGAAACAACACAATACAACAATAATAAATGTCAATTAGAAGATGTCCAGATACAAGATGGGTAGACTGACATATGGACTTATTATCAACCTCACTTTACTTTCTGTGCTGAAGTGTTTGGTGGTGCTCAGACCATGCAACAGCCATTCTAGATTGCTGTGAAAAAGAGAACAAGTCCTGTATTCACTACTTGTTTAAAACTCTTATTTTATTTATACGCACCCTAAAAAACACCAGAACCGGCTGTATGTTTATAGGCCCAAACATGATTAGCACAGCTCACAGGCAAGTATGACCAGATGGTGGGTGCTAACAAATTTAGGACTGGTTGTTGTTAGTTAAAGACGTGAAAAGTTTGTTGGAAAATACTGGCTCATTATCATTTCCAACCATCTCATTCTTCTCTCTTTTTTGGTTTCTTGTTTTGTTACTTTTTCTCATTAGTGTGTTTGCAATTCCCCCATTTACCTAAAGGTTTTTACTTCTGTGGCACCCTTAAGAGAGATTTTCCATCACTTCCTGTGCCGCTGACATTGTTTATCAGACAAGGGAACTCTTCACCAGCTCTGAAGATTCATACATAAATATGTTTTACTAATAGTATTAGTAGTGGAGGGAAGGCTAGAACTCCTGCCAGACATTTATTTCTGTCTGTGTCCCTGTTGCAGATGTTCCTTCACTTTCTGTCTGGTGAAACCATTGTTAGCAAGACAGGAAGTAAGGATAAACCTCATCAATGGAGAACAGAAATCTTATTTCCCAACTTCTTGATGGGGAAGAGGGACAACGTTAAGGGTGTTGTAGACAAAGGGTGTACCGCTGTCACATCAACAATTACACAGACCACAAGGATTATCCCCTAAATATTATTAGTCAAACCCACACGTGTTTTTTCACCATTACTTTTCTTTTAAGCAAGCTTTTAGAAATAACAAATAAAATCACTTATAGCTTAATTGAAAGCTTTAGTTCAGTATAACACATTTGATAGGTAAATAATAAATAGTATTTTTATAGAGGTCTTTATGCCAAAAAGAGGGACAACTGGGAAGAAATGAGGGACAGAGGGATTTAGTTCCAAAAGAGGGACAGTCCCTCTACATCAGGGACAGTTGGGAGCTATATGGATAGCAGTAAAAACCCAACTGATACTTCCACGCTCTATCTAAAAATGTTTTGCTTGACATTCATGCATTAGCACAACTTGACAAGATCAGGACAGGACTGTGCCCTGTGGCTGCCATAAGATTTTTGTTAAGGATGTTGTGCTGCTGCTTTATAGAGCTGTGGCTGCATGTGTGACAACTTTAAATGCCACACACAATAATTATTTACTTACTTATTTGGTTACTGGTTTCGGAATGGCAGGCTAATTAGTTTTGTGAAGGCACTCAGTAGGCTCCCTGGGTTTAACCTGAGGGCCATAGCACATGTGGTGCCATTTTGAATGTGGCTAGCCATACACACATTGATTTAACTCATTGAGCCCGCAGACTCAACAAGAGAAATTGAATACATCCCTCCATCCACACGGCTGTCTGAACACATGAACAGTGGCTGCATCTGACAGTCACTGTTTGGCAGACAATTTTCCACCTGGGTACTTTGATTTTTCATTCGAGGTTTGTTGAGCCGGGTGGTGCTGTCAGGGCCACCCACTGCTCAAACATTGGCCAAGTCTGTAGGAATTGGATGAAATTCAAGTTGTGTAAGGACAGCTTATGGTTTATATAGTGTGCGAAACACAAGCAGCCTTGATAATGTAAAGGTTCATCTGGTATGAGGAAAAGGCCGATGTCTCATGCAAACAGTATATGTTATTATGTGTAATACATATGCATATTATAGACAACCAGATTTTTTTGTATACTTTTAATTTTATTGAATTGACTTTCCCTTTGACTTTATTTAGGGTAGCCACCTATCGTGTGGTGTTGGGAGATCACAACCTTAGCGTAAACGAAGGAACTGAACAGGTGATCTCTGTTTCTGCAATACGCATTCACGCTTCCTGGAACACCAACAATGTCGCAGCTGGGTAAGAGCCAAGTGGACAAATTCTAAAACAATAATTCTGTTTGCCATCTAAATATCACATTTCATGTACATCATTTACTCTGCATAATACACAAAGCTAAGAATGGTTGAATGTTAACAGTTTAGTTAATAAAAATGTAGTTCAATCAGAGCATTTTATAATATGAATGTTTAGAATAGATAACGTTTTGACATGAAACTGGTGCTTCAGTTGGAAAGAAATCTTGATGTCACCTAACATAATCCTATACATCTGCAGAACGTGACTAGAGCATGAACGCAAATATGCCGTGCACTATAATGAGAGCAAGAGGCACCGCCACCACCAGGAAGGTGACAATAGATTGAAACATTAAGGTTTCTGGTGTTACTATTGTTAAAGCTGAACCCCAGGCTCCAAAGAGTATGTATTTCTGTCCATCTAGTTGACCTAAGAGTTATGTTGCTCTCTCACACTGCACAGCCCTGTCTGCAAGGGGAGGACATTTTATTTTTCTCTGCTACAGTTAAGTAACACTTTCAGGTCTTGTCCTTCACCCAACCTATGACTGTACAGTGAAAGGAGAAGTAGCAGATCAATTAGCTCACTGTCACTCTGCTCTCTCCTCTTATCAGCATGCTCCTTCTTAGAAAATGAGGACTGCCGCGCAACTATTATGCTCTTTGTACTGCTTCTGCTTCTCCCAGTCTGGTTTCTGCAGTATATGGGTTTGCAAGAGGGTGATACCAAGTTAAATTTAGATATGCTTACATTTACAATGCTTGCATTAAAGCATACAGAGCTATTTTCATTTGTGATTTTTATTTCAGCTTAGAGTTCAGCTTTTAAAAAGTAAATATGTTAACAGGGTAGCAAAGTTTAGACTGCATGTGCACTGCAGACTTGGCAGGTATGTGGTAAAACTAAGTGCTTAGTTTGCTAAGTTGAAGTCCAACTCTAGCCAAAACTTTTATTTTTGGCTGAAGTTCTGATGTGTTGAAAGGTCCCCTCCTATGTCTTAAAGGGTTATTAAACCCTCGCATGTTTTTGCATATATCTAATGCTGGCAAGCAGTAGATATATGCAAAACGATTAAAAAAACGTTTTCAAAGGGTTAATACTTACCTACCTACTTGCCTCCGCCGCGCGCTCCTGTCCGAACATCTGAAAATTTCTCGGGCGGCCGCAAACGATCTTGGGGGGCATGCACACTTCAGATGTTCGGCCGGGAGACGAGGAGAGACACAGGGTAAGTCTCTGGAGCAGTGTGCACCCGCACAGACTCTGTGGGACATGAGAGAAGAGGAGGACAGAGGAGGCAGCGCTGGATCAGAGACCCGCACCAGCGCTGGAGGGACAGCTAAAAACTACAGGAAAGAAGAAGGAGATCGGATTAAGAGGCATAATTTACGGTAAGTCCTTACATTAGCACTGTGTGTGTGTAGTGGGGGGGGGGGGGACTTTTGCCCTTAATGTCACTTTAACTGCTGTCTGCTTCCCTGTTGCAGAGATGCCCCTTCACTTCCTGTGTGGCCCCTGGGACCTGAAGTGAGCAGAATCTTTCAACAGAGAGCACAGATTTTAAAAAAAAAAAACTTTTTTTTCTTACAGTGCAGAAGACTCAAAACTCCTGCCAGGATTTTTATATCTGTCTTTGTGTCCATTTAACATTAGTTCATGTGTAGTCACAAGGACAGGAAACAAAGGGGAAATATACTAGTAAGGCCACAGACAGCAATAAAACCCCAATAGAGGTTTTATCTTTTCAAAGCTGTATCTAAAACTTAAAAAAGAAAGCTTGGTCACTGTATTTAACTTTGTATTTGTTATACTTTGTCTGCAGTTTCGATATTGCCATCCTCCATCTGGCCTCCAGCGCTTCTTTGAACAGCTATGTACAATTGGGTAGTCTGCCAGCTAGTGGCACTGTCCTGGCCAACAACCACAACTGCGTCATTAGTGGATGGGGAAGAACCTCCAGTAAGTTGTCTGAAAAACAGGTTCACAAATGATAATATGATGGATATTGTCCCATCCTAGGTTTACCATTACACTCAAGGTGCATAACATGATTTTTTTCCTACAGCTTGAATACACTACAAACTTTTTTTTTTTTTTTTTACTGGGCCATTTAGACAAATGTTCCCAGCAATATGAAATAGACGATTCAAATGTCAGGTACCAAAGTGTACTCAGCATAGAACCTCTTAGCCTCAGAACTACATCATCCTCCAAGGATATCTAATCTGGCCACCTAATAGAACTCCAATGTCATTTCTGCCTGATTACCTGCCCGCCCACACATAACATAATAATCCCCCCCGTTCCTTGCCCCCTTCAGCAGCTGCTCCCACGAGTCAGGTATGCGGTCTGAGACCGCAAGCCTGACAGTTATTTCCACTCGCCTACAAAGCATTTCCACTCACCAATTGCGAGCAGGCGAGTGGAAATTTTGAGCCCTGCTCTAGAAAATATATAAGCACTATGTACATTTTTGTTGCTGTTGTTCTACATGTGACATTGTATACATTGCAAATTGTTCATGCTACTAATGCTAAAAATAACTATTTTTTTTTTTGCAGCTGGTGGAGCTCTGCCTTCCATCCTCCAGCAAGCTCCACTGCCTGTTGTTGCCCATGCGACCTGCTCTACCAGCTCTTATTGGGGCAGCACTGTGAAAACAAGCATGGTGTGCGCTGGTGGCAATGGGGCTCAGGCTGGCTGCAATGTAAGTATAAGGCTGGCCATTAATGTCTCAATCCCACCCTTGAACCAAAGCCAATTTGCCAAACAAGCCATGGCTAGGCTGCTGAAAGGTATCCTTAAAGGAGAACTATGGGGTCAGGGCTTTTCCCCATAGTTCTCCTAAGGGTAACGGTAGGACACAAACTAGCGTCCTCCCGTCACCCAAAGCTCAGTATACCGCGAGCTACTGCTCGCGGTATACTGAGACGCCGCAGCTGAAACGGATCCCGACAATTATGTCTGGATCCACCCAGCTGCATGAGTGACAGCTGGCTCTGCCTATCTAGAGGCAGAGCCAGCTGTACCTGCCCCCTACCCTGTCCGTTCCGCCAGTCAGCGCTGGAGGATCGGACAGGGGAGGGGGGAATCCAGTCCCTCCCCTGTCACGGTTCTCTGCAGTGACAGGATCTAGAAGTGAGCGAGCGCCGGTAGGTGTTTGCTCACTTCCCGATCCATTGAGCCGACCTGTGACAGTTTCATTGTCACAGGTCGGCTAGAACTATGAGGATGAGTGACAATCACTCACCTCATAGTTCTCCTTTAAGAAGTGATAAAAAGTGATTACAACTTTGGAAGCGCTCATTATTGTTTGTATTCAAACCAGGTGAAAAATCTCCTTGTAACCTGCCCTTTGGGTGAAGGTGAAAAAGTAAAGGAAGGTGTTCCAGCTAGGGTTGCCACCTGTCCAGGATTCACCCGGACAGTCCGGGTTTTGAATGCTGTGTCCAGGTTTCATGGCAGCAGAAACCCGGACACAAGATGTCAGGCCGACAGGGGCAACCAAAATTAAGATCGGTGCTACTGGCCTCCCACTGAAAATAGTCTCAAGTGGGATATTTACATATGAATGGGCGGCACTATTCATATATGAATAAGCCACCACTCATTCTCCCAAAAAAATGTCAGCGCGTCGCTAGAGTGTTCGGGTTTCGCTTGAAGAAAAGGTGGCAACCCTAGTCACAGCCCAAATGAACTTTCAGTTTAAATCAGCTGAATACATTCCAGGTGCATCAAAAACAACAGGCATGCAAATTCCTACAGTTTATTTTTTTTAGAAAGCAGCCATAGCCTGAGTAGAAAAGCCTGTCCCCGCCAGGATGCTGCAGAGAAGGACAGTACAGTAGTCTCTCTGGAGAGGACTTACACACCCTTTGCTTAGTCAGAGATAAAGATCTCCAATCAGTGAGCAGCAGGAGCTCTGCTGATTGAATAGCTCTAGCTCTGGTTCAGGAAGGGGTGTGTCAGTTCTCTGCAGAGAGAACACTGCTTCCACACGGAGAGCAAGGGTCCTCCTCTGCAACACCTTTCTAAAGAAAACAAATTGTAAGACTCTGGACACCTATTGTTTTGATGGAGCTATTAACAGCAAGCCATTGACAATTTTTTTAACTAAATAAAATATCAAGCAGACATTAAATCGAACAGTGGCAAAAACAAAAATTGATGTGTGAAACTGTGTGAAACCGTTTTCCAGTATTCTTTTCTGATTTCAGCTCCTTTATATTTTCTCAGGGTGATTCTGGTGGACCTCTGAACTGTGTTGTCAGTGGTGCGTACCAGGTCCATGGTGTCACTAGCTTTGTATCTTCCCTTGGATGCAATGCTTACCTGAAGCCCACAGTGTTTACCAGAGTGTCTGCCTACACCGCCTGGATCAACAGCGTAAGTTTCACTAACCGACACACTATTTACAAGTTACTATTATTTGTATTCTTTGCCAATACTCAGCCTTACACTAAGGTTAGTTATAGACTGGTAGTTTTTTTTTTTCTTTAAGTCCCATGGGGCTATTGTATTCTGATGCCTGCCCAAACCCTATTAGACAAGTTGATTGTTGTTGAGCACAGTGGTGCCAACATGGCCAAACAGCTCAAATTTTGTGCAAGTCATCAGGACTTTAGCATCAGCATCCTTAACATTTACTGTAGCTGCTCTTCTTATTTCAGATTGCATTTTACTTTGCGCTTTAGATATGAGTTGAGTTTCCTTATTGTTTACTTTGCTCATCTTACTGAAATGTCATTTTGTGTGTGTTTTTTAAAACAATAAAAAAGGGGGAGTAAACATAAGCATTTGAAAAATTAGGTACAAAACATTTTGCAAAACACACACTAAAAGAAAACCAAAATTTAACCAAAATTTACTACATTCCCAAAACACTGTGCTGTAAGAGTCTAGCCCAGCAATCCTTGCATGTCTCAGCCCAAGTGATCAAAAACATTCAAATTTAACATTAAACTCCACAATGCATTGCTTCACTAACTGTCAAGCATGCACCCAATATATCACAGTTCAAAAGAAATCCAAGAAGAATTATTAAGCTGGTCTTGGGGAAGGAGGTGTAATGCATATGCTATACTTTGCTAAGTAGCATGCCTCAGCAGATACAGTCCTTTACACTCTCAGCCCCCCATGCTTCCAGTCTATGTGCCTTTCTGTGGTGTTATGGATAGCTAGGAATTCGCACAGACTTCTATAGGACAAATTAAGTTAATCCAAATGTTGCAGTGCAGTACAAAGACCATAGGTGTGTGGGCAGGAAGAATGCAGCAAGGAAAGACACGTTTTAAACATTCTTTAATACACAGTGTGACAATATCTGAGTCTACTTAAATCATCCAATATTCTCTTTCTTTTAGAACCTGTAAGAATATCATTGCAAAAACTGGTATATGAACATATCTGAAAACATACTTGAAGAAGAAAATATTGAAATAATCTTTGCGAAACCAATTATGTAATAAAAGATATTTTTTGCATCCTTAACTTGTGTTGATTCAGCATTTTATTATAAACGTTTTACATTACCTACAGTATAATACATACTATACATGTTTATGGTAAGTTAAATCTGTGATTTAACTTACCATGAATCACACTCTGTGTCATGTAAGCATTGTCCCCTCCTTCCTATAAGAAAGAAAAAGTTCATAGCGATAGATTCAATTTTGAGAATAGAAGATTGGCACCCTATTGTCCCTTCAAACTCACCCTCCCTAGAGCCCAAAACATCATAATAACACTCTCTGCACCCCCACACTTCACACTAAACCTTTCTGGAGAACCAACCCTCCCTGGAGCTGCAACCCTTACACTAACCTTCACTAAGACCTCAATCCTCACACCTTAGCCATCACACTAAACCTGCCTAAAACCCCAACCATCACACTACTTCCGTCCTGGAAACCCAACCCTGTATATCAAAAATGGAACCCAGCCCTCACACTAAATCTCTCTGGAACCCCAATCATCACAAAAACCTCTCTGGAACCTTAACATAAACCCTTATACTTATTCTCCCTGAAGTCACAACCTTCCCTGGAGTCCAGCCTCCCTGAAACCACAATAATCACACTAACCTTCCCTGGAGCTCCAATCCTCACACTACCCTTCCTCTAACCTCAATCCTCACAATAACCCTCCCTGGAACTCCAACCCTCAAACTAACTCTCCCTGGAACCCCAGCCCTCACACTAACCCTCCTTGGAACACCAGCCCTCACACAAACCGTCCCTGGCATCCCAACTCTCACACTAAACCTCCATGGAGCCCTAACCCCCTCATACTAATGCTCACTGGATCCCCAACCCTCACGATTGCCCTTCATGGAGCCTTAAAATGTATTTCTACCTTTGCAGTCACATGGAAATAACACCTACATTACACCTGTTACATGTTTCCCTTCATATAGAATAACGCAAAAAAAATGTTGCATACCTTTTTAAATGCTTTTTGCTGAAAACTCCAGGACTGAAATATCCTGCTTAGTTCACCCTGTTTATGAGGTAGCTGAGCAATTGTATTTGCCATAAATAACAATTTCTCATGATCAATGGAACCCCAAACCTCACAGTGACCCTTCCTGGAGCCTTAACCCTCTCATTAACTTTCCTTGGAACCCCAACCCTAACACTAACCCTCCTTACAATCACAAATCTCACTTTAACCCTACTTGGAACCCTAACACATATATACAGCATTACTGTGACCAAACCAAAATCCTAGCATAATTTAATCCCCTCTTGTCTATAACGGGGTCCTCAGTGCTGGCTAACATTACTGCTCTGAAAGATATCAATGGCAAAGTCCTAGCACCAGAATCCCCTGCTTAGCTTCATAACCTTTCTCCTGGTGTGTAAAGTGGCAAAGCAGCAATTTCCACGAAATGTAACAGTTGTGGCAAAGGGTGGGGCTTTGTTCAAGATTCCATGAATTATTGAGAATCTCTCTCTCTCCAGCTGCTTTTATTAGTGATTATGTGACTGAAACAATTCTGTGTAATGAAAGTCTTTTATACAGGAGGCCAGCAGCAAAGGCAGAGATTTATATAGTGCCAATAGTTTGCACAGCACTTTAGAATATAAGGAAGACATTACAATTAAAATACAATTCAAGACAAGATGGTAAGGAGGGTGCTGCCCATGAGAGCTTACAATCTAAAAGGTCGTGGAAATTATACATGAGGAGGTAGCTGTGTGGGGTTGAATTGTTTGAGCAAGTGATAGTCCACAGGTTAGTTGGTGGCGGGATAGGCTTCCCTGAAGAGATGAGTCTTTAGGGATAGCCTAAAGGCAGTCAGAGGAGGAGATAAATGGACAGGTTGGGGTAAGGAGTTCCAGAGGATGGGAGAGACTTTAGAGAAGCCCTGGAGGAGAGCATGGGAGGAGTTGACGAGGGAGCTAGAGAGCAGGAGAACTTTGGAAGGGCAGAGGGGACAGTTAGGGTGATCATTTGAGACAAGGTTGGCGATATATCCAGGGGCAGATTTGTGGATGGCTTTGTATCTGGATGTTAATATTTTGAATCTTATCCTTTTGGCGACTGGAAGGGATTGGCAGAGGTGGGTTGCAGTCACTGAGTGACTGAGTGGTTAGTTGGTTGGTTGGGATCCTTTAAATATTGAATCCTAAATGGCACTTTGGCGAAAATGTATCATCCTGTACACCCACAAGCACATGGAGTTGAATTATTGTGCTAAATGAAGGTCCAGCAGTGAAAGGAAATTTGTTGGTCTATGAGTCTACATGCATTTTGTGTCATATGAACTAAAGCATTGCCTTGCTTATCGCATCAACTATTTTGAGAGACTTCACCTGTCCAGAATATCTTGAATTAAATATTTTGGCATATTAAACACCTCCTTATGGTTTTGCATGATTTGTCCCTTTTTTGTCCCACTTATTGTCATACTTTACAAGCAATGCTACTAATTGATTGACAATACTGCATTATTATGGCAATGCACTGTCCAGGGGAATATGACTTGTTACTTTTGTATAATAAACCCCGGTTGTACATAGTGTAGGGTCTGAATGTGGTCTAGACTTTGGTGCTGCTTTTAAGGTGACAATGTTGCCATTTTTATCTGGTGGTAGTTGTTGTATGTCTATCTATATTGTAGCACCCTACTGGAAAGAGTGCTATTAAATTTAATAATAATCAGATTGTATGTGGTCTGATGCTGATTCATACTACAGTTTGTGCCCTGGTCACAGAACAGAGCAACCAATGAGGGATTGCTATGAGTGGATATCCCTCTCCAGCCAATCACTGTTAGACGATGGCCAGTGGTGCATGCTGGGGGAGGAGATAAATATTTGGAGTGGACCATGTGAGCTCTCTCTTCCTCCCCTGGGCCCAGCCTGTGGGGAGGCTACCATGGATTGTCTAAGATGGCTAGGCCTGAAGCCTGGGGACTAGCCATGTGATGACCTTGTAGCCTGATAGCAGAAGGTCCAGTGGTTACTATTGAAGACAAGAACTAGTAACTTCTACTTCAAGTAGTGCTGTGCTAGGTGTTCGACCTGCTGTGCATGGAGACAGTAACCAAACTCTGCAGTGCAATGGAGTCTACATCCGCCTGGATGATCCTAACCCTCCACCTCTCTCCCGGAAGTTCTGCAATAAAAGTTTCAAGCATCATATCTACAGTCTGGACATCACTTCAATCGATCACCAGAAAGGGTGGTTAGTGCTGATGGACGATGCAAGATAATTTATCCCTAGACAAGAACATTTCGGAGTTGCCGTAACCCATAGTAACTGACCATAGTACTCAAGGTGTGCTGTGGATCCTTAATAGAGGTTTCTTACAGAGGAAATACAGGGAGACCCGTTAATTAATTTACTGTACATAACCCCTTAGGAGCCACCAGTAGTGTTATCCTGTGCTGGGATATCGCTGACCGAGTAAGGGGGACGTTACAATATTACTAAATTACTTATTTTTATTTATTATTAAGAAATAAATAAAATGTTTTACTTTCAAACCACATTAGCCCATGCTGTAACCGCTTTTGGACCACTTTTTAAGTCATTAGTTTTTTATAAGATTGCTCTCTGTAAGTCTAGATTGGTGAATATTTCAGCTATGCAAAGTCTTTCTAGCAGGGCTGCCCCCGGACTGCAAGAGATAACTGCTCATTTTTCTCTAAGGGTGAAACTATAGAAGAAATACTCATCCAATCCTTGGTCCTGCGGAGTGACCATTCTCCTTTTTTTCGTCTGCTCTGGCTGTGGTATGTCTCTCGGCGTCTTTACGTCTAATATGCTGTATCAGATGTGTTGATGTCACAGATCCTTAGACTGCCGGAACCTAGGGGAGAGGAGGCTGCGGGTACCAGTCTAGCAGCTAGGCAGTACTGAGAATTGAGTGAGTATATCTTCTTTATTTTAGCTCCCTAGATAAAATGAGCAGTTGACTTTTGCAGTGCAGGGGGCAGTCCCACTGCAAGCACTAACTTTTCAAATTTCTGGAGTTCTGCATGAATTGAAATTTGTACGAATTTCTGTAAATTTGAACGCATCCAAATTTCCCAATGACAGAAATAACGTCTAATTTGATTGTATCCGAAATTTGGATACATCATAAATTTCATTCAGAACGAAACACAGAAGCGAGAGAGCTGTCATTTACCACTCTCTGGCTTCTCTGAGAGTTGTGTTTTATTCTGTAACAGCTTCTGCTTCATTGCTGACCAAGAATCTGACAGCTGTCACAGAATACACTAAAGTGTTAAACAGTCCACAGAAATAATAATTTAAAAAAAACAGTGTGCTGTCCCCATGGCAACACATACCAAACCCTTTAGGTCTGGCAGGAATTTTAAGGGAGACCCCAACGCTAAAAAAAAAATGTCCCACGATGTCAATCCCGAGTCCACCGTAATGTACAGATCCTGCAAATCCCACTGAGACCCGGCAAAGCCCCCCATTAGATCCTGCAGAGACTCCCTAAGACCCTGCTGTCTGCCGGATCTCAGGGGGGCTGTGCACGATCAGTGGTGGGCTTTGCAGGCTGCAGAGCCCCCTGCGGATCCTGCAAAGCCCCCTACAGATCCTGCAGAGACCCCCTGAGACCCTGCAGTCTGCCGGATCTCAGTGGGGCTGTGCACGATCTGTAGTGGGCTTTGCAGGCTGCAGAGCCCCCTACGGATCCTGCAAAGCCCCTCCCCCAGATCCTGCAGAAACCCCCTGAGACCCTGCAGTCTGGCATAGACTGAACAGGTGGATTAGACCACGCTTTGTAACAGGAAACACTTTGCCACCTGTCAGGTGTGTTTCCTGTAAATTATAAAACAATATAAGGCCTATGGGATCTAATATACTGAAAAACAAGTGAGTGTTCGTTTGGAATTTAAACCCCAAACATTCCAGGAGAGTGAGGTGAAGGTTTGCAAGACATATGGGAATACCCAAGGCTATAGTGAGCTTTGCCATCTAACAATATTAAACCATATCTCCTTTATTTGGAAGGACTGACCCTCATTTGGAACCAAATCCCGTTGTCTCTCTTATATCCTCAGTTGTCCCTCTGTTTTTGTCTGTATGTACAGATATCTATGAAAAGGTACTATCTAAAGTGCTATTGTGTAATAAAACTTTTCAAAAGTCACTATAAAGGAAAAGTAATGGTGAACAAAGACAATTTGGGGTTTAACAAATCACTTTTGGCAAATAAATTCTTAATGGTCCATATAACTGGGGGCATTACAGGGGTGAGTCCATTGCCTAAATACATTGTGCTGGAAGGAGTCCCTCTTTCTCATCTCACAATGTTGGGAGGCATGTTCATGTAAAGTATTAATGCCACTGTGATCAGACTACAGATATAGAGCTCCCTCTAGTGATCAGAAATAAAATTGAAGAGTTGCATTTGTTTCACAAGACATTACAAAGCAGTCAAGAACAGAAAAAAGAGCAGTAAGGGTTCTTTCTCATGTGCATTGAGAATTTATTGAAAGAGCAATGCTACATAACACACCTATAGTGTCAACAAGGAATTCGGCAGGCATTTTCAAGACATTAGGGAGGCATCAAAAATGCTTGCTAAATTCCCTCTAAGTAGGGGAGTGTGTTAAAGGGCGAAGTGATGTAGAAAAGGGAAGTAACCAGCAGTGACCACACTTCTTTTTTCTTAAAGGAGTCGCAGTCGTGGGTGTTGCTCAACTGCTTGAATTAGCCGTGAAACATTTATTTCAGACATGACCGGTTCAAGCTGGCACTTGCAATGGTATAGCTGGCACTGCTAAGCTGCCTCTGGTATGATTGACACTGCTTTGGATGATACTAATAACAGCTGGCACTACAGGGTGGAAAAGGTCAGGCTGTTACAGGTTGCAAGTACCTGGCTAGAAGCCGTCCTCTTGCTGGCAATATGCTGGCTGTGTGCATACAGGAAGTGGCATCTGCATCTGCTCTGTCCACTCACACTATGATTCCCCAGTGGTTTCTGGGATTGCAAAACCTTCTATGTCTCTCCTAAAACACCTGTGCAACGCTTCTTAAATGTCTAAAAAAAAGGTTTAGGATCATTGAACAAGCATTTGAGGGGCGTTTCAATATACTTCAACGGAGGCATTTGTCCAGCGGCAATGCCCCCAGAACGCAACATGCACTCTATTTTTTGACACACAGCAACTCAACACAATGCTAATGCCTATGTGTGAACAGCACTGGTAGGTTGATATTGCTTTATCCCACATAGGTGTTAATAGGTGGCAGAGAGGCATTAAAAACTCTTCTATAATGTCTGTTTTTAACACAAATGTGAAAGAGGCCTAATACAACCAACCAGAAGTGGCCAGTAATCCAGCCAACCCCTACAACCACAAAAGCGACAAACAACAAAAAGGTGGGTCCAAAGTGGTCTGTTTAAGGGACTATTCACACCAGCTCCAGATCATCTCCAGATTGTTTCTGGTCTTAAAATGCATCCCAATGTTTCCCTATGCTCTTCTTGGCTTCAGTTCACACCATTGTAGTCAGTTCCAGACCAGACTAGAAAAATACTGCGTGTCACATTTTGTCTGGTCTGGAACACGCACAAATGCTTCAAAAAAGCACCAGAACGCAACAAAAAAATACACCGGAACGCAACGCAATGGGGAAAAAACTTTTTTTCTCATCAACCCTGGACTTCCTTCTTCTGTGGAGAGGGAGATTTGTGAAGATAGGAACCATGATGGCTGACGTGGACACCGAATTATTTGTAGAACTTGTGGAGGTCGGACCAGAGCTGCATGATCCGATATGATATATGATATGATATAAGAACAATAATAGGAAGATGGACAAGTGGAGAGGCATTGTTGCCCAGGTTGTCCCTGGCTTTGAGCAGCTCTGAAAAGAACAACTGTAGTAAGTTCATGTCTCTTATGTGCAAGCATTGTGCTGCTCTTTTCCTGGCTATCTGTAGGTCTTGCAGAGGTTCCAGACCCAAAATGCATCCCAATGTATCCCTATGCTATTTCTGGCTTCTGTTCCCACCAGCGCAGTCCGTTCCAGAGCAGACCAGAAAAATATGCTTGTCATATTTTGTCTGGTCTGGAATGCACTGGAACACATAAAAAATGCATAACAAACGCATTGGAACGCACTGGAACACACCTGTAAGACTATTTTAAGCTTTTAAAAAAACACCAAAAAAATGTAAATTCCAATTTCTGCAAAATTGCGCTAAAACACGGCAAAAATGCAATGCATTATGTTCCAGATCTGGTCCAGAAAATGGTGTGAACCCAGCCTTAGACATATAAGCTGGTAAACAATTTGTTTCATTTTGTTGCGTTTCGGATTTTTCGTTTTTTGTGGTTCGGTATTCAGATTTGGACGAATATTCGTTAATTGGGAACGAATATTCATTGCAACAAAGTGACAAAGAAAAGAACAGTCCGCAGAAACAAAAATCTGAAATGAAATTCATACGAATATTCGGAAATTCATACATTCTGATGCATCCGAAATTTTCATAATCAGAATTATGGAATCTTTATTTCTGTCATTCATAAATTTGGATGCATACGAACGAATCGCACAGTCTGTTCCTAAAACCAACCCCAGCAAAAAAAGGAGGTCTGTGTTTCTGGGTCGGCACAGTATCATTCTCTTCATTTAGTCATTTGTTTGTGAAAAAGGAGTCCCCAATAGCATACATGAGTAAAATCTTCACATCTGTGTACAAAGGCTTCTACACAACATGGGGCTTGTGGCTGCAGAGAAAAGCAGGGTTAATCATTGATTACAAGCCCACTGAGGGTGACCAAGCGTACACAAGAGGAAAAAAAGTCCCAGCACACTCACCAGCCAGCCTGCAAAAAAACACTGTCCAACAAACCACCTCAAGTGTCCAGTAATGCTCTGCAGCATATACAGCAGCATAAGGAGGTCAGAAGGGAAATTTGGTCACCAAAGACCTGTTAGGCTGCATTCAAACCTAAGTGCAAGCGTAGCCAGAGCTTTATTTGCGCATTTGTATGCAGTTGTTTTTTTAATATACTTGTAGTACAGGAGCAACATTGGGCAGTTTTGGCCATTCAGACTTTTAAGTCACGACACCTTAAAAATGCATGCAAAAAATTATTTTCAAGCATTGTTCGGGCTCTCTCAGGAAAGTCTATGGGGCCAAAAATGCTTGATTCTGCCTTGAAAAAAGCTTGTGTAGTTTTATGGAGCTACAGGCTGTTTGCTACAAGTTAAAGAATGTTCAGATGTAAACAGGGGCCATTGAAAACAATGAGATTCCTCTAGTTGACCATTGTAGCGCTTAGGCAATAAAGCTACAAAACACCTAGGTATGAATGGGTCCTGGTGGTGGCATTTTCATGTATTACTTCAGGATGTTCATAAAGGATCTGTACCTCTTCTATATTTCCAAGAAGTCTTGAAAAAGTACGATGGAAGTTTTTTCTACTTTAATTGTGGCTTCTTTAATAGCCTCCTATAAGACAAAATCCCAAACATGGTAATTTAGAAAGTGAACCAGAAAAGACTGCAGAGTGGGTTCATGCAACCACTGGAACCCTTGTGCGCCCTCTCTACCACATTCATTAGTGGGAGAGAGTCTATCATTAGAAGTTTCTTCAGGAAGCACTCAGCAAAGCGATTATAATCAGATCTCTCCACATCCTCAGGTAGCCCGATGGTCCTGACGGTATTTCAGAGTAAGCAATTTTTTACATCCTCAGTTTCACCCTGCAAGCTATTTGACTTTTCACTGCAGATCTGATATTGCAGCAGTAATAGTGGGAATGTTGTCTTGTACTGTAGAGATCTGGGACTACAGCATACAACCTCAGAACTAATCTAGGTCCTGTCTGATCAGATTGCATTCCAGCACCAGCAAGGTGGTTTTGCAGGGCGCCATGACCTCCGGGATCATTACAATGTCCTGTGGTACAGAGGCCCTGGAGCGTGAGGTTTCCGGCAGAGATTAAACAGCCATGTTTCCCTCTGTCTATGTTGTGCTGTTGCAGGTTTAGCAGTCAGGCAAGATGGCACCCAATGCATGTGAAAAGTTACTACTGTCTCCAGGTCTCAGAATGCTGCAAGGACCATAATTTGCCCACTATTGCAGTGATCCAAAAAGCTCTGTGCAGCAGATGGAAGCCCAGGAAAGACAAAAAGGACTGGTCACTGGATGAAATGACAGGTTGTGTAACATAATGAAGCCAACTCTTCTGCACCACTGTACATCTCAGCCATGCCCCCCGTATTATGTCAGAAACAAGAGGCAGAAATATTGTAAGGACAAATGCAATCATGTAAGCAGTTTGACTAATCCACCATGAAAGAGGGTGAGATGATGCAGTTTCTCTCTTATCATGAAATAAAAATTACAGTATATCACAGCATGTCAGAGATAAGAGCAAGAAATATTGCACAGACATGCTGCAAATCATGTATGTAGTTTTATTAGGCTGGACAAAAAGAAGGTGAGACGAGGCAAGTTTTATCCTCAAATACAATTTAAAGTGTATACTTTATGTTTCATCAGTCCTTAATGTTGCTATAAAAATGTCCTTCAATGCATGCAACTACACAAACACACACGCACATACATTCACTTAGGATTATGTCTATACCAGTGTATTTTAAAATGCACAATATATAAGGTGCTACACCTGTTTTAATGGTCAAATCTTCCCAGTTGAATCAGCATACCCTACTAGAACCATGTGAACCTGAATTTAAAAATAGTTTTTATAAAAATAATGCTTAAAAGATGTTATGTTTGGCATTTGTATCATATTATTTTCAATATTTGAGTTATTCATTTTATAAATTATAAAAGAAAATTAAAAAAGTAGAAGAAAAAATATTTATTTTATTTGTACCACAGATCGATTTCAATAAATACTAAATTATATTTTCTTGGGCAATTTGTATGTGTTTTTTTAAATATTTACCTTTTACTTGCAAGTGTTACATAAATATTTTCCTAACTGGTTATAGTGGCATACTGTAGAAATGTAAATGAAATAAAAGCAGTTCCTTAATATTGTAATACAGTATTTTAAAAGCAAATTATACTTAAGTATAATAGTGATGTCTTTAAAGAAATAGAACTAATTATAATAACTTCCAACAGTCTTTTTCTTCCTGTGGTTATATGTATCAATGTATCAAGGTTTCCTAGAATACTGCTAAGTAAACAACATTTTTAAAATCTTAATATAACCTTGGGGGGTGGCGTGTTACCTTGAAACCTGTCAAGACAAATTAGGATTGCTGAGCCAATTATTACATCATTACATCCTTGGGAACTTAGGGATAAAAACTAAGATATACACTGAGTGGCCAGATTATTATGACCACCCCACTTCGTTGGGCCACGAGATGACTCCACGAGATTACTTAGTTGGGCCGCCTCGTGACTCCACGAGATGTTGAAAGGTGATGCGAGGAATCTGACACTGCACTGTTGCCCTTCTGTTGTCTTGTACCAGTCTTGCCACTCTCCGTTCTGTCCTAACATTGACTAGTCGCTGACGGCCACAATTCGCACGTTCAGACCCAGATTTTCGGTTGACAGTCCAGTCTTTAAATACTTTAACAATGAGCCCCTCTTCAACATTTTACGAATTATGCTGTTTTGCTGATACTCGCTCCATGGCTCGCGCCAACAATACTGCTATAAATAAGTGAATTGATTAATCGTCTGCACTGCGCTACTGCTCATAAACGTGCATAAACTGCCAAACAATGTGTACATTTTCATAAACATACATTTTCAAACATTATAATAATCAATATGACAATATTCAATAATAGTCCTTAGTAAATCGGTATAAAGTGCTTTTGTGCAAAATCCACAATGTGACAATGATCCTCTGAAATAAAGTGCTCCCGACTCCCAATGTGTTAAGGTAACTGAGAACACACTCACCAGAGATCCATGACCATATAACCCAATGGTCAATAAACGTAATTGTTTTTGTGAGTGTCTTTCATAGATGGGCTATTCACTCTGATTAAACAAATTCTCCTTTTCGTATTACACGGCAGTTGCCCCTCACTCAGCGAGGGGAGAAATCCAAAATAGAAGAGGAATAAATGCGCCAAATGGTGAAGTACCTCAGATTATGAGGGCATCTCCCATGCATAACCCTCTTCAGGTCACCCCACAGTTGAATTCAGGTCCGTTCTCTGCAGGCCCGGATTCCCCACAAGGCCACCGAGGCCCGGCCTCAGGACGGCAGGGCGCATAGGGGTGGCAGCGGTGTCCTTGTGGGGAAGTTGCCCTCTCTACATTCAGTCCTGCTTTGCACAAGCGGGACTAAATGTAGAGTGAGGCAGACGATTTTTCGCGCGATATCATGCAAAATGCAAATCGCACGATTTGCAAATCGCTCAGTGTGAATGGGGCCGTAGACAGTGAGAGGGGAGAGCTGTGCTCTTCCTCTCTCACTGTCACATGAGTTCCAGCACAGTACTGTGCTAGAGCTCCTGTATTGGAGGTGACAGGGTCAATAAAGAGAACCTGTCACCTCCAATTGCTATTACACAGGGGATTGTTTTCTCCTGTGTGATAGCAATAAAGTTGGGTGAAAAAGAAAAAAAAATTGATAAAAAAATTAAATAAATAAAAATTTAAAAAAAATGAAATAATGAAATAAAAAAATAAAAAGGTAATTGAAAAGTAAAAAAAGAAACAAATTATTAGCAAATAATTATAAAAAAATAAACAATAATAAGATAAAAAATTATAAAAAATAAAAAAGTAAACAATAAGATAAATTAAAAAGTAAAAAAATTAAAAAAGTGATAA